>NW_025813711.1:300000-577675 GCF_021917145.1 Hypomesus transpacificus | reverse complement strand
TAATAGCCGAATTAATGCGGCCGCCATTTTGAATTAATTGAAAAACGTTTTTTCTTTACTCCTCCTACACATGTTGTCCAATCTTCACCAAATTTGGCAGATATTATCTTCAGACCAAGCCTCACAAAGGCCTTCACATGATTTTTAGATTTTCAGAACCGTTTGCCCGGTACAGACAATCAAAATGTGCCATAAAGCCAGCAAACAGGAAGTTGGGTCGTATCTCAGCAAATCTTTGATGGATTCACACCAAACTTGCTGCATGCACTCGGAACCCTGTTCTGAGGATTTCTAAAGTGTTTTATGGGTCATTTGACTGCTTGGCCACCTCATTGCTGCTTGCAGCTATATTTATTATTATTACGCTTCTTCTGTCATTGGAGTCTATGGCAGCCCCTAGAACCGTATGGTAAAAAGTTGTGAAATTTGGCACACTCATTAAGCACAGTCCCTTCTTTATATTCACCAAGTTTCATGTCTTCCATTGGAGTAATCTAGCGCCACCAACTGGTCAAAGTTGGACTTGTGTTTACACACGTAACTTTTGAACCGTATGACCGATTTTCAAAAATGAGGTACTCATGGATTCCCTGGATCAAGACGAGTTCAACGCACACCATGGCGTCAATTTCCGGTTATACAGATTTTCTGCCATTTTGAATTTTGTGAAAAAACGTTTTTTTGCTTCTCTTCCCTCAATTTTTGTCAAATCTTCCCCAAAATTGGCGAACATCATCATCAGACCAACCCTCACATAAGTTATCAAAGGATATTTGATTTTAAAAACCGATTGTCCGGTACAGCCAATCAAAATCGGCAACAAAGCAACCCAACAGGAAGTTGGATCATATTTCAGCTAATCTTTAAGAAATCAACCCCAAACCTTGTGTGATGACTCGGAACCCTCTTCTGAGGCTGTCCAATGAATTTGGTGTCATGTCATTACTGGGCGTGGCCGCAGGAAGCAAAAATGTGTTTTGGCCAATAACTGTTGATTTTTTTGCTTTTATTAAGTGGTTCCTTTGTCTCATGATATGCTGGGACATCCCGTGTGTGATACATGATAACTTGTGATAATAGCAGAATTGATCCGGCCGCCATTTTGAATTAATTGAAAAAGTTTTTTCTTTACTCCTCCTACACATGTTGTCCAATCTTCACCAAATTTGGCAGAGATTATCTTCAGACCAAGCCTCACAAAGGCCATCACATGATTGTTTGATTTTCACAACCGTTTGCCCGGTACAGGCAATCAAAATATGCAATTAAGCCATCAAACAAGAAGTTGGGTCGTATCTCAGCAAATCTTTGATGGATTCACACCAAACTTGCTGCATGCACTCGGAACCCTGTTCTGAGGATTTCTAAAGTGTTTTATGGGTCATTTGACTGCTTGGCCACCTGATTGCTGCTTGCAGCTATATTTATTATTATTACGCTTCTTCTGTCATTGGAGTCTATGGCAGCCCCTAGAACCGTATGGTAAAAAGTTGTGAAATTTGGCACACTCATTAAGCACAGTCCCTTCTTTATATTCACCAAGTTTCATGTCTTCCATTGGAGTAATCTAGCGCCACCAACTGGTCAAAGTTGGACTTGTGTTTACACACGTAACTTTTGAACCGTATGACCGATTTTCAAAAATGAGGTACTCATGGATTCCCTGGATCAAGACGAGTTCAACGCACACCATGGCGTCAATTTCCGGTTATACAGATTTTCTGCCATTTTGAATTTTGTGAAAAAACGTTTTTTTGCTTCTCTTCCCTCAATTTTTGTCAAATCTTCCCCAAAATTGGCGAACATCATCATCAGACCAACCCTCACATAAGTTATCAAAGGATATTTGATTTTAAAAAACGATTGTCCGGTACAGCCAATCAAAATCGGCAACAAAGCAACCCAACAGGAAGTTGGATCATATTTCAGCTAATCTTTAAGAAATCAACCCCAAACCTTGTGTGATGACTCGGAACCCTCTTCTGAGGCTGTCCAATGAATTTGGTGTCATGTCATTACTGGGCGTGGCCGCAGGAAGCAAAAATGTGTTTTGGCCAATAACTGTTGATTTTTTTGCTTTTATTAAGTGGTTCCTTTGTCTCATGATATGCTGGGACATCCCGTGTGTGATACATGATAACTTGTGATAATAGCAGAATTGATCCGGCCGCCATTTTGAATTAATTGAAAAAGTTTTTTCTTTACTCCTCCTACACATGTTGTCCAATCTTCACCAAATTTGGCAGAGATTATCTTCAGACCAAGCCTCACAAAGGCCATCACATGATTGTTTGATTTTCACAACCGTTTGCCCGGTACAGGCAATCAAAATATGCAATTAAGCCATCAAACAAGAAGTTGGGTCGTATCTCAGCAAATCTTTGATGGATTCACACCAAACTTGCTGCATGCACTCGGAACCCTGTTCTGAGGATTTCTAAAGTGTTTTATGGGTCATTTGACTGCTTGGCCACCTCATTGCTGCTTGCAGCTATATTTGGTGGCCAAGCCGCGAAGCGGCGAAGCCACATAAGTGATTCTACCTTTTCTTATTATTGGTGGCCAAGCCGCGAAGCGGCGAAGCCACATAAGTGATTCTACCTTTTCTTTTTATTATTATTATTACACTTCTTCTGTCATTGGAGTCTATGGCAGCCCCTAGAACCGTATGGTAAAAAGTTGTGAAATTTGGCACACTCATTAAGCACAATCCCTTCTTTATATTCACCAAGTTTCATGTCTTCCATTGGAGCACTCTAGCACCACCAACTGGTCAAAGTTGGACTTGTGTTTACATACGTAACTTTTGAACCGTATGACCGATTTTCAAAAATGAGGTACCGTTGGATTCCCTGGATCGAGACGAGTTCAACGCACACCATGGCGTCAATTTCCGGTTATACAAATTTTCTGCCATTTTGAATTTTGTGAAAAAACGTATTTTTGCTTCTCTTCCCTCAATTTTTGTCAAATCTTCCCCAAAATTGGCAAACATCATCATCAGACCAACCCTCACAGAAGTTATCAAAGGATATTTGATTTTCAAAACCGTTTGTCCGGTACAGCCAATCAAAATCGGCAACAAAGCAACTAAACAGGAAGTTGAATTATATCTCAGCTAATCTTTGAGAAATCAACACCAAACTTGGTATGATGACTCGGAACCCTCTTCTGATGCTGTCCAATGAATTTGGTGTCATTTCATTACTGGGCGTGGCCGCAGGAAGCAGAAATGTGTTTAGGCCAATAACTGTTGATTTGTTTGCCTTTATTAAGTGATTCCTTTGTCTCATGGTATCTTGGGACGTCCCGTGTGTGACCCATCATCATTTGTGATAATAGCCGAATTAATGCGGCCGCCATTTTGAATTAATTGAAAAACGTTTTTTCTTTACTCCTCCTACACATGTTGTCCAATCTTCACCAAATTTGGCAGATATTATCTTCAGACCAAGCCTCACAAAGGCCTTCACATGATTTTTAGATTTTCAGAACCGTTTGCCCGGTACAGACAATCAAAATTTGCCATAAAGCCAGCAAACAGGAAGTTGGGTCGTATCTCAGCAAATCTTTGATGGATTCACACCAAACTTGCTGCATGCACTCGGAACCCTGTTCTGAGGATTTCTAAAGTGTTTTATGGGTCATTTGACTGCTTGGCCACCTGATTGCTGCTTGCAGCTATATTTATTATTATTACGCTTCTTCTGTCATTGGAGTCTATGGCAGCCCCTAGAACCGTATGGTAAAAAGTTGTGAAATTTGGCACACTCATTAAGCACAGTCCCTTCTTTATATTCACCAAGTTTCATGTCTTCCATTGGAGTAATCTAGCGCCACCAACTGGTCAAAGTTGGACTTGTGTTTACACACGTAACTTTTGAACCGTATGACCGATTTTCAAAAATGAGGTACTCATGGATTCCCTGGATCAAGACGAGTTCAACGCACACCATGGCGTCAATTTCCGGTTATACAGATTTTCTGCCATTTTGAATTTTGTGAAAAAACGTTTTTTTTGCTTCTCTTCCCTCAATTTTTGTCAAATCTTCCCCAAAATTGGCGAACATCATCATCAGACCAACCCTCACATAAGTTATCAAAGGATATTTGATTTTAAAAACCGATTGTCCGGTACAGCCAATCAAAATCGGCAACAAAGCAACCCAACAGGAAGTTGGATCATATTTCAGCTAATCTTTAAGAAATCAACCCCAAACCTTGTGTGATGACTCGGAACCCTCTTCTGAGGCTGTCCAATGAATTTGGTGTCATGTCATTACTGGGCGTGGCCGCAGGAAGCAAAAATGTGTTTTGGCCAATAACTGTTGATTTTTTTGCTTTTATTAAGTGGTTCCTTTGTCTCATGATATGCTGGGACATCCCGTGTGTGATACATGATAACTTGTGATAATAGCAGAATTGATCCGGCCGCCATTTTGAATTAATTGAAAAAGTTTTTTCTTTACTCCTCCTACACATGTTGTCCAATCTTCACCAAATTTGGCAGAGATTATCTTCAGACCAAGCCTCACAAAGGCCATCACATGATTGTTTGATTTTCACAACCGTTTGCCCGGTACAGGCAATCAAAATATGCAATTAAGCCATCAAACAAGAAGTTGGGTCGTATCTCAGCAAATCTTTGATGGATTCACACCAAACTTGCTGCATGCACTCGGAACCCTGTTCTGAGGATTTCTAAAGTGTTTTATGGGTCATTTGACTGCTTGGCCACCTCATTGCTGCTTGCAGCTATATTTGGTGGCCAAGCCGCAAAGCGGCGAAGCCACATAAGTGATTCTACCTTTTCTTATTATTGGTGGCCAAGCCGCGAAGCGGCGAAGCCACATAAGTGATTCTACCTTTTCTTTTTATTATTATTATTACACTTCTTCTGTCATTGGAGTCTATGGCAGCCCCTAGAACCGTATGGTAAAAAGTTGTGAAATTTGGCACACTCATTAAGCACAATCCCTTCTTTATATTCACCAAGTTTCATGTCTTCCATTGGAGCACTCTAGCACCACCAACTGGTCAAAGTTGGACTTGTGTTTACATACGTAACTTTTGAACCGTATGACCGATTTTCAAAAATGAGGTACCGTTGGATTCCCTGGATCGAGACGAGTTCAACGCACATCATGGCGTCAATTTCCGGTTATACAAATTTTCTGCCATTTTGAATTTTGTGAAAAAACGTATTTTTGCTTCTCTTCCCTCAATTTTTGTCAAATCTTCCCCAAAATTGGCAAACATCATCATCAGACCAACCCTCACAGAAGTTATCAAAGGATATTTGATTTTCAAAACCGTTTGTCCGGTACAGCCAATCAAAATCGGCAACAAAGCAACTAAACAGGAAGTTGAATTATATCTCAGCTAATCTTTGAGAAATCAACACCAAACTTGGTATGATGACTCGGAACCCTCTTCTGATGCTGTCCAATGAATTTGGTGTCATTTCATTACTGGGCGTGGCCGCAGGAAGCAGAAATGTGTTTAGGCCAATAACTGTTGATTTGTTTGCCTTTATTAAGTGATTCCTTTGTCTCATGGTATCTTGGGACGTCCCGTGTGTGACCCATCATCATTTGTGATAATAGCCGAATTAATGCGGCCGCCATTTTGAATTAATTGAAAAACGTTTTTTCTTTACTCCTCCTACACATGTTGTCCAATCTTCACCAAATTTGGCAGAGATTATCTTCAGACCAAGCCTCACAAAGGCCATCACATGATTGTTTGATTTTCACAACCGTTTGCCCGGTACAGGCAATCAAAATATGCAATTAAGCCATCAAACAGGAAGTTGGGTCGTATCTCAGCAAATCTTTGATGGATTCACACCAAACTTGCTGCATGCACTCGGAACCCTGTTCTGAGGATTTCTAAAGTGTTTTATGGGTCATTTGACTGCTTGGCCACCTCATTGCTGCTTGCAGCTATATTTGGTGGCCAAGCCGCGAAGCGGCGAAGCCACATAAGTGATTCTACCTTTTCTTATTATTGGTGGCCAAGCCGCGAAGCGGCGAAGCCACATAAGTGATTCTACCTTTTCTTTTTATTATTATTATTACACTTCTTCTGTCATTGGAGTCTATGGCAGCCCCTAGAACCGTATGGTAAAAAGTTGTGAAATTTGGCACACTCATTAAGCACAATCCCTTCTTTATATTCACCAAGTTTCATGTCTTCCATTGGAGCACTCTAGCACCACCAACTGGTCAAAGTTGGACTTGTGTTTACATACGTAACTTTTGAACCGTATGACCGATTTTCAAAAATGAGGTACCGTTGGATTCCCTGGATCGAGACGAGTTCAACGCACACCATGGCGTCAATTTCCGGTTATACAAATTTTCTGCCATTTTGAATTTTGTGAAAAAACGTATTTTTGCTTCTCTTCCCTCAATTTTTGTCAAATCTTCCCCAAAATTGGCAAACATCATCATCAGACCAACCCTCACAGAAGTTATCAAAGGATATTTGATTTTCAAAACCGTTTGTCCGGTACAGCCAATCAAAATCGGCAACAAAGCAACTAAACAGGAAGTTGAATTATATCTCAGCTAATCTTTGAGAAATCAACACCAAACTTGGTATGATGACTCGGAACCCTCTTCTGATGCTGTCCAATGAATTTGGTGTCATTTCATTACTGGGCGTGGCCGCAGGAAGCAGAAATGTGTTTAGGCCAATAACTGTTGATTTGTTTGCCTTTATTAAGTGATTCCTTTGTCTCATGGTATCTTGGGACGTCCCGTGTGTGACCCATCATCATTTGTGATAATAGCCGAATTAATGCGGCCGCCATTTTGAATTAATTGAAAAACGTTTTTTCTTTACTCCTCCTACACATGTTGTCCAATCTTCACCAAATTTGGCAGATATTATCTTCAGACCAAGCCTCACAAAGGCCTTCACATGATTTTTAGATTTTCAGAACCGTTTGCCCGGTACAGACAATCAAAATTTGCCATAAAGCCAGCAAACAGGAAGTTGGGTCGTATCTCAGCAAATCTTTGATGGATTCACACCAAACTTGCTGCATGCACTCGGAACCCTGTTCTGAGGATTTCTAAAGTGTTTTATGGGTCATTTGACTGCTTGGCCACCTGATTGCTGCTTGCAGCTATATTTATTATTATTACGCTTCTTCTGTCATTGGAGTCTATGGCAGCCCCTAGAACCGTATGGTAAAAAGTTGTGAAATTTGGCACACTCATTAAGCGCAATCCCTTCTTTATATTCACCAAGTTTCATGTCTTCCATTGGAGCACTCTAGCGCCACCAACTGGTCAAAGTTGGACTTGTGTTTACATACGTAACTTTTGAACCGTATGACCGATTTTCAAAAATGAGGTACCGTTGGATTCCCTGGATCGAGACGAGTTCAACGCACACCATGGCGTCAATTTCCGGTTATATAGATTTTCTGTCATTTTGAATTTTGTGAAAAAACGTTTTTTTGCTTCTCCTCCCTCAATTTTTGTCAAATCTTCCCCAGAATTGGCACACATCATCATCAGACCAACCCTCACAGAAGTTATCAAAAGATATTTGATTTTAAAAACCGATTGTCCGGTACAGCCAATCAAAATCGGCAACAAAGCAACCCAACAGGAAGTTGGATCATATCTCAGCTAATCTTTAAGAAATCAACCCCAAACCTTGTGTGATGACTCGGAACCCTCTTCTGAGGCTGTCCAATGAATTTGGTGTCATGTCATTACTGGGCGTGGCCGCAGGAAGCAAAAATGTGTTTTGGCCAATAACTGTTGATTTTTTTGCTTTTATTAAGTGGTTCCTTTGTCTCATGATATGCTGGGACATCCCGTGTGTGATACATGATAACTTGTGATAATAGCAGAATTGATCCGGCCGCCATTTTGAATTCATTGAAAAACGTTTTTTCTTTACTCCTCCTACACATGTTGTCCAATCTTCACCAAATTTGGCAGAGAATATCTTCAGACCAAGCCTCACAAAGGCCATCACATGATTGTTTGATTTTCACAACCGTTTGCCCGGTACAGGAAATCAAAATATGCAATTAAGCCATCAAACAGGAAGTTGGGTCGTATCTCAGCAAATCTTTGATGGATTCACACCAAACTTGCTGCATGCACTCGGAACCCTGTTCTGAGGATTTCTAAAGTGTTTTATGGGTCATTTGACTGCTTGGCCACCTCATTGCTGCTTGCAGCTATATTTGGTGGCCAAGCCGCGAAGCGGCGAAGCCACATAAGTGATTCTACCTTTTCTTATTATTATTATTATTACACTTCTTCTGTCATTGGAGTCTATGGCAGCCCCTAGAACCGTATGGTAAAAAGTTGTGAAATTTGGCACACTCATTAAGCACAATCCCTTCTTTATATTCACCAAGTTTCATGTCTTCCATTGGAGCACTCTAGCACCACCAACTGGTCAAAGTTGGACTTGTGTTTACATACGTAACTTTTGAACCGTATGACCGATTTTCAAAAATGAGGTACCGTTGGATTCCCTGGATCGAGACGAGTTCAACGCACACCATGGCGTCAATTTCCGGTTATACAAATTTTCTGCCATTTTGAATTTTGTGAAAAAACGTATTTTTGCTTCTCTTCCCTCAATTTTTGTCAAATCTTCCCCAAAATTGGCAAACATCATCATCAGACCAACCCTCACAGAAGTTATCAAAGGATATTTGATTTTCAAAACCGTTTGTCCGGTACAGCCAATCAAATTCGGCAACAAAGCAACTAAACAGGAAGTTGATTTATATCTCAGCTAATCTTTGAAAAATCAACACCAAACTTGGTATGATGACTCGGAAGCCTCTTCTGATGCTGTCCAATGAATTTGGTGTCATTTCATTACTGGGCGTGGCCGCAGGAAGCAGAAATGTGTTTAGGCCAATAACTGTTGATTTGTTTGCCTTTATTAAGTGATTCCTTTGTCTCATGGTATCTTGGGACGTCCCGTGTGTGACCCATCATCATTTGTGATAATAGCCGAATTAATGCGGCCGCCATTTTGAATTAATTGAAAAACGTTTTTTCTTTACTCCTCCTACACATGTTGTCCAATCTTCACCAAATTTGGCAGATATTATCTTCAGACCAAGCCTCACAAAGGCCTTCACATGATTTTTAGATTTTCAGAACCGTTTGCCCGGTACAGACAATCAAAATTTGCCATAAAGCCAGCAAACAGGAAGTTGGGTCGTATCTCAGCAAATCTTTGATGGATTCACACCAAACTTGCTGCATGCACTCGGAACCCTGTTCTGAGGATTTCTAAAGTGTTTTATGGGTCATTTGACTGCTTGGCCACCTGATTGCTGCTTGCAGCTATATTTATTATTATTACGCTTCTTCTGTCATTGGAGTCTATGGCAGCCCCTAGAACCGTATGGTAAAAAGTTGTGAAATTTGGCACACTCATTAAGCACAGTCCCTTCTTTATATTCACCAAGTTTCATGTCTTCCATTGGAGTAATCTAGCGCCACCAACTGGTCAAAGTTGGACTTGTGTTTACACACGTAACTTTTGAACCGTATGACCGATTTTCAAAAATGAGGTACTCATGGATTCCCTGGATCAAGACGAGTTCAACGCACACCATGGCGTCAATTTCCGGTTATATAGATTTTCTGCCATTTTGAATTTTGTGAAAAAACGTTTTTTTGCTTCTCTTCCCTCAATTTTTGTCAAATCTTCCCCAAAATTGGCAAACATCATCATCAGACCAACCCTCACAGAAGTTATCAAAGGATATTTGATTTTCAAAACCGTTTATCCGGTACAGCCAATCAAAATCGGCAACAAAGCAACCAAACAGGAAGTTGAATTATATCTCAGCTAATCTTTGAGAAATCAACACCAAACTTGGTATGATGACTCGGAACCCTCTTCTGATGCTGTCCAATGAATTTGTTGTCATTTCATTACTGGGCGTGGCCGCAGGAAGCAGAAATGTGTTTAGGCCAATAACTGTTGATTTGTTTGCCTTTATTAAGTGATTCCTTTGTCTCATGGTATCTTGGGACGTCCCGTGTGTGACCCATCATCATTTGTGATAATAGCCGAATTAATGCGGCCGCCATTTTGAATTAATTGAAAAACGTTTTTTCTTTACTCCTCCTACACATGTTGTCCAATCTTCACCAAATTTGGCAGATATTATCTTCAGACCAAGCCTCACAAAGGCCTTCACATGATTTTTAGATTTTCAGAACCGTTTGCCCGGTACAGACAATCAAAATGTGCCATAAAGCCAGCAAACAGGAAGTTGGGTCGTATCTCAGCAAATCTTTGATGGATTCACACCAAACTTGCTGCATGCACTCGGAACCCTGTTCTGAGGATTTCTAAAGTGTTTTATGGGTCATTTGACTGCTTGGCCACCTCATTGCTGCTTGCAGCTATATTTGGTGGCCAAGCCGCAAAGCGGCGAAGCCACGTAAGTGATTCTACCTTTTCTTATTATTGGTGGCCAAGCCGCGAAGCGGCGAAGCCACATAAGTGATTCTACCTTTTCTTATTGGTGGCCAAGCCGCGAAGCGGCGAAGCCACATAAGTGATTCTACCTTTTCTTATTATTATTATTATTACACTTCTTCTGTCATTGGAGTCTATGGCAGCCCCTAGAACCGTATGGTAAAAAGTTGTGAAATTTGGCACACTCATTAAGCGCAATCCCTTCTTTATATTCACCAAGTTTCATGTCTTCCATTGGAGCACTCTAGCGCCACCAACTGGTCAAAGTTGGACTTGTGTTTACATACGTAACTTTTGAACCGTATGACCGATTTTCAAAAATGAGGTACCGTTGGATTCCCTGGATCGAGACGAGTTCAACGCACACCATGGCGTCAATTTCCGTTTATATAGATTTTCTGTCATTTTGAATTTTGTGAAAAAACGTTTTTTTGCTTCTCCTCCCTCAATTTTTGTCAAATCTTCCCCAGAATTGGCACACATCATCATCAGACCAACCCTCACAGAAGTTATCAAAAGATATTTGATTTTAAAAACCGATTGTCCGGTACAGCCAATCAAAATCAGCAACAAAGCAACCCAACAGGAAGTTGGATCATATCTCAGCTAATCTTTAAGAAATCAACCCCAAACCTTGTGTGATGACTCGGAACCCTCTTCTGAGGCTGTCCAATGAATTTGGTGTCATGTCATTACTGGGCGTGGCCGCAGGAAGCAAAAATGTGTTTTGGCCAATAACTGTTGATTTTTTTGCTTTTATTAAGTGGTTCCTTTGTCTCATGATATGCTGGGACATCCCGTGTGTGATACATGATAACTTGTGATAATAGCAGAATTGATCCGGCCGCCATTTTGAATTCATTGAAAAACGTTTTTTCTTTACTCCTCCTACACATGTTGTCCAATCTTCACCAAATTTGGCAGAGATTATCTTCAGACCAAGCCTCACAAAGGCCATCACATGATTGTTTGATTTTCACAACCGTTTGCCCGGTACAGGAAATCAAAATATGCAATTAAGCCATCAAACAGGAAGTTGGGTCGTATCTCAGCAAATCTTTGATGGATTCACACCAAACTTGCTGCATGCACTCGGAACCCTGTTCTGAGGATTTCTAAAGTGTTTTATGGGTCATTTGACTGCTTGGCCACCTCATTGCTGCTTGCAGCTATATTTGGTGGCCAAGCCGCAAAGCGGCGAAGCCACATAAGTGATTCTACCTTTTCTTATTATTGGTGGCCAAGCCGCGAAGCGGCGAAGCCACATAAGTGATTCTACCTTTTCTTATTATTATTATTATTACACTTCTTCTGTCATTGGAGTCTATGGCAGCCCCTAGAACCGTATGGTAAAAAGTTGTGAAATTTGGCACACTCATTAAGCACAATCCCTTCTTTATATTCACCAAGTTTCATGTCTTCCATTGGAGCACTCTAGCACCACCAACTGGTCAAAGTTGGACTTGTGTTTACATACGTAACTTTTGAACCGTATGACCGATTTTCAAAAATGAGGTACCGTTGGATTCCCTGGATCGAGACGAGTTCAACGCACACCATGGCGTCAATTTCCGGTTATACAAATTTTCTGCCATTTTGAATTTTGTGAAAAAACGTATTTTTGCTTCTCTTCCCTCAATTTTTGTCAAATCTTCCCCAAAATTGGCAAACATCATCATCAGACCAACCCTCACAGAAGTTATCAAAGGATATTTGATTTTCAAAACCGTTTGTCCGGTACAGCCAATCAAATTCGGCAACAAAGCAACTAAACAGGAAGTTGAATTATATCTCAGCTAATCTTTGAAGAATCAACACCAAACTTGGTATGATGACTCGGAAGCCTCTTCTGATGCTGTCCAATGAATTTGGTGTCATTTCATTACTCGGCGTGGCCGCAGGAAGCAGAAATGTGTTTAGGCCAATAACTGTTGATTTGTTTGCCTTTATTAAGTGATTCCTTTGTCTCATGGTATCTTGGGACGTCCCGTGTGTGACCCATCATCATTTGTGATAATAGCCGAATTAATGCGGCCGCCATTTTGAATTAATTGAAAAACGTTTTTTCTTTACTCCTCCTACACATGTTGTCCAATCTTCACCAAATTTGGCAGATATTATCTTCAGACCAAGCCTCACAAAGGCCTTCACATGATTTTTAGATTTTCAGAACCGTTTGCCCGGTACAGACAATCAAAATTTGCCATAAAGCCAGCAAACAGGAAGTTGGGTCGTATCTCAGCAAATCTTTGATGGATTCACACCAAACTTGCTGCATGCACTCGGAACCCTGTTCTGAGGATTTCTAAAGTGTTTTATGGGTCATTTGACTGCTTGGCCACCTGATTGCTGCTTGCAGCTATATTTATTATTATTACGCTTCTTCTGTCATTGGAGTCTATGGCAGCCCCTAGAACCGTATGGTAAAAAGTTGTGAAATTTGGCACACTCATTAAGCACAGTCCCTTCTTTATATTCACCAAGTTTCATGTCTTCCATTGGAGTAATCTAGCGCCACCAACTGGTCAAAGTTGGACTTGTGTTTACACACGTAACTTTTGAACCGTATGACCGATTTTCAAAAATGAGGTACTCATGGATTCCCTGGATCAAGACGAGTTCAACGCACACCATGGCGTCAATTTCCGGTTATATAGATTTTCTGCCATTTTGAATTTTGTGAAAAAACGTTTTTTTTGCTTCTCTTCCCTCAATTTTTGTCAAATCTTCCCCAAAATTGGCAAACATCATCATCAGACCAACCCTCACAGAAGTTATCAAAGGATATTTGATTTTCAAAACCGTTTATCCGGTACAGCCAATCAAAATCGGCAACAAAGCAACCAAACAGGAAGTTGAATTATATCTCAGCTAATCTTTGAGAAATCAACACCAAACTTGGTATGATGACTCGGAACCCTCTTCTGATGCTGTCCAATGAATTTGTTGTCATTTCATTACTGGGCGTGGCCGCAGGAAGCAGAAATGTGTTTAGGCCAATAACTGTTGATTTGTTTGCCTTTATTAAGTGATTCCTTTGTCTCATGGTATCTTGGGACGTCCCGTGTGTGACCCATCATCATTTGTGATAATAGCCGAATTAATGCGGCCGCCATTTTGAATTAATTGAAAAACGTTTTTTCTTTACTCCTCCTACACATGTTGTCCAATCTTCACCAAATTTGGCAGATATTATCTTCAGACCAAGCCTCACAAAGGCCTTCACATGATTTTTAGATTTTCAGAACCGTTTGCCCGGTACAGACAATCAAAATGTGCCATAAAGCCAGCAAACAGGAAGTTGGGTCGTATCTCAGCAAATCTTTGATGGATTCACACCAAACTTGCTGCATGCACTCGGAACCCTGTTCTGAGGATTTCTAAAGTGTTTTATGGGTCATTTGACTGCTTGGCCACCTCATTGCTGCTTGCAGCTATATTTGGTGGCCAAGCCGCAAAGCGGCGAAGCCACATAAGTGATTCTACCTTTTCTTATTATTGGTGGCCAAGCCGCGAAGCGGCGAAGCCACATAAGTGATTCTACCTTTTCTTATTGGTGGCCAAGCCGCGAAGCGGCGAAGCCACATAAGTGATTCTACCTTTTCTTATTATTATTATTATTACACTTCTTCTGTCATTGGAGTCTATGGCAGCCCCTAGAACCGTATGGTAAAAAGTTGTGAAATTTGGCACACTCATTAAGCGCAATCCCTTCTTTATATTCACCAAGTTTCATGTCTTCCATTGGAGCACTCTAGCGCCACCAACTGGTCAAAGTTGGACTTGTGTTTACATACGTAACTTTTGAACCGTATGACCGATTTTCAAAAATGAGGTACCGTTGGATTCCCTGGATCGAGACGAGTTCAACGCACACCATGGCGTCAATTTCCGGTTATATAGATTTTCTGTCATTTTGAATTTTGTGAAAAAACGTTTTTTTGCTTCTCCTCCCTCAATTTTTGTCAAATCTTCCCCAGAATTGGCACACATCATCATCAGACCAACCCTCACAGAAGTTATCAAAAGATATTTGATTTTAAAAACCGATTGTCCGGTACAGCCAATCAAAATCGGCAACAAAGCAACCCAACAGGAAGTTGGATCATATCTCAGCTAATCTTTAAGAAATCAACCCCAAACCTTGTGTGATGACTCGGAACCCTCTTCTGAGGCTGTCCAATGAATTTGGTGTCATGTCATTACTGGGCGTGGCCGCAGGAAGCAAAAATGTGTTTTGGCCAATAACTGTTGATTTTTTTGCTTTTATTAAGTGGTTCCTTTGTCTCATGATATGCTGGGACATCCCGTGTGTGATACATGATAACTTGTGATAATAGCAGAATTGATCCGGCCGCCATTTTGAATTCATTGAAAAACGTTTTTTCTTTACTCCTCCTACACATGTTGTCCAATCTTCACCAAATTTGGCAGAGAATATCTTCAGACCAAGCCTCACAAAGGCCATCACATGATTGTTTGATTTTCACAACCGTTTGCCCGGTACAGGAAATCAAAATATGCAATTAAGCCATCAAACAGGAAGTTGGGTCGTATCTCAGCAAATCTTTGATGGATTCACACCAAACTTGCTGCATGCACTCGGAACCCTGTTCTGAGGATTTCTAAAGTGTTTTATGGGTCATTTGACTGCTTGGCCACCTGATTGCTGCTTGCAGCTATATTTATTATTATTACGCTTCTTCTGTCATTGGAGTCTATGGCAGCCCCTAGAACCGTATGGTAAAAAGTTGTGAAATTTGGCACACTCATTAAGCACAGTCCCTTCTTTATATTCACCAAGTTTCATGTCTTCCATTGGAGTAATCTAGCGCCACCAACTGGTCAAAGTTGGACTTGTGTTTACACACGTAACTTTTGAACCGTATGACCGATTTTCAAAAATGAGGTACTCATGGATTCCCTGGATCAAGACGAGTTCAACGCACACCATGGCGTCAATTTCCGGTTATACAGATTTTCTGCCATTTTGAATTTTGTGAAAAAACGTTTTTTTGCTTCTCTTCCCTCAATTTTTGTCAAATCTTCCCCAAAATTGGCAAACATCATCATCAGACCAACCCTCACAGAAGTTATCAAAGGATATTTGATTTTCAAAACCGTTTATCCGGTACAGCCAATCAAAATCGGCAACAAAGCAACCAAACAGGAAGTTGAATTATATCTCAGCTAATCTTTGAGAAATCAACACCAAACTTGGTATGATGACTCGGAACCCTCTTCTGATGCTGTCCAATGAATTTGTTGTCATTTCATTACTGGGCGTGGCCGCAGGAAGCAGAAATGTGTTTAGGCCAATAACTGTTGATTTGTTTGCCTTTATTAAGTGATTCCTTTGTCTCATGGTATCTTGGGACGTCCCGTGTGTGACCCATCATCATTTGTGATAATAGCCGAATTAATGCGGCCGCCATTTTGAATTAATTGAAAAACGTTTTTTCTTTACTCCTCCTACACATGTTGTCCAATCTTCACCAAATTTGGCAGATATTATCTTCAGACCAAGCCTCACAAAGGCCTTCACATGATTTTTAGATTTTCAGAACCGTTTGCCCGGTACAGACAATCAAAATGTGCCATAAAGCCAGCAAACAGGAAGTTGGGTCGTATCTCAGCAAATCTTTGATGGATTCACACCAAACTTGCTGCATGCACTCGGAACCCTGTTCTGAGGATTTCTAAAGTGTTTTATGGGTCATTTGACTGCTTGGCCACCTCATTGCTGCTTGCAGCTATATTTGGTGGCCAAGCCGCAAAGCGGCGAAGCCACATAAGTGATTCTACCTTTTCTTATTATTGGTGGCCAAGCCGCGAAGCGGCGAAGCCACATAAGTGATTCTACCTTTTCTTATTGGTGGCCAAGCCGCGAAGCGGCGAAGCCACATAAGTGATTCTACCTTTTCTTATTATTATTATTATTACACTTCTTCTGTCATTGGAGTCTATGGCAGCCCCTAGAACCGTATGGTAAAAAGTTGTGAAATTTGGCACACTCATTAAGCGCAATCCCTTCTTTATATTCACCAAGTTTCATGTCTTCCATTGGAGCACTCTAGCGCCACCAACTGGTCAAAGTTGGACTTGTGTTTACATACGTAACTTTTGAACCGTATGACCGATTTTCAAAAATGAGGTACCGTTGGATTCCCTGGATCGAGACGAGTTCAACGCACACCATGGCGTCAATTTCCGGTTATATAGATTTTCTGTCATTTTGAATTTTGTGAAAAAACGTTTTTTTGCTTCTCCTCCCTCAATTTTTGTCAAATCTTCCCCAGAATTGGCACACATCATCATCAGACCAACCCTCACAGAAGTTATCAAAAGATATTTGATTTTAAAAACCGATTGTCCGGTACAGCCAATCAAAATCGGCAACAAAGCAACCCAACAGGAAGTTGGATCATATCTCAGCTAATCTTTAAGAAATCAACCCCAAACCTTGTGTGATGACTCGGAACCCTCTTCTGAGGCTGTCCAATGAATTTGGTGTCATGTCATTACTGGGCGTGGCCGCAGGAAGCAAAAATGTGTTTTGGCCAATAACTGTTGATTTTTTTGCTTTTATTAAGTGGTTCCTTTGTCTCATGATATGCTGGGACATCCCGTGTGTGATACATGATAACTTGTGATAATAGCAGAATTGATCCGGCCGCCATTTTGAATTCATTGAAAAACGTTTTTTCTTTACTCCTCCTACACATGTTGTCCAATCTTCACCAAATTTGGCAGAGAATATCTTCAGACCAAGCCTCACAAAGGCCATCACATGATTGTTTGATTTTCACAACCGTTTGCCCGGTACAGGAAATCAAAATATGCAATTAAGCCATCAAACAGGAAGTTGGGTCGTATCTCAGCAAATCTTTGATGGATTCACACCAAACTTGCTGCATGCACTCGGAACCCTGTTCTGAGGATTTCTAAAGTGTTTTATGGGTCATTTGACTGCTTGGCCACCTCATTGCTGCTTGCAGCTATATTTGGTGGCCAAGCCGCGAAGCGGCGAAGCCACATAAGTGATTCTACCTTTTCTTATTATTATTATTATTACACTTCTTCTGTCATTGGAGTCTATGGCAGCCCCTAGAACCGTATGGTAAAAAGTTGTGAAATTTGGCACACTCATTAAGCACAATCCCTTCTTTATATTCACCAAGTTTCATGTCTTCCATTGGAGCACTCTAGCACCACCAACTGGTCAAAGTTGGACTTGTGTTTACATACGTAACTTTTGAACCGTATGACCGATTTTCAAAAATGAGGTACCGTTGGATTCCCTGGATCGAGACGAGTTCAACGCACACCATGGCGTCAATTTCCGGTTATACAAATTTTCTGCCATTTTGAATTTTGTGAAAAAACGTATTTTTGCTTCTCTTCCCTCAATTTTTGTCAAATCTTCCCCAAAATTGGCAAACATCATCATCAGACCAACCCTCACAGAAGTTATCAAAGGATATTTGATTTTCAAAACCGTTTGTCCGGTACAGCCAATCAAATTCGGCAACAAAGCAACTAAACAGGAAGTTGATTTATATCTCAGCTAATCTTTGAAAAATCAACACCAAACTTGGTATGATGACTCGGAAGCCTCTTCTGATGCTGTCCAATGAATTTGGTGTCATTTCATTACTGGGCGTGGCCGCAGGAAGCAGAAATGTGTTTAGGCCAATAACTGTTGATTTGTTTGCCTTTATTAAGTGATTCCTTTGTCTCATGGTATCTTGGGACGTCCCGTGTGTGACCCATCATCATTTGTGATAATAGCCGAATTAATGCGGCCGCCATTTTGAATTAATTGAAAAACGTTTTTTCTTTACTCCTCCTACACATGTTGTCCAATCTTCACCAAATTTGGCAGATATTATCTTCAGACCAAGCCTCACAAAGGCCTTCACATGATTTTTAGATTTTCAGAACCGTTTGCCCGGTACAGACAATCAAAATTTGCCATAAAGCCAGCAAACAGGAAGTTGGGTCGTATCTCAGCAAATCTTTGATGGATTCACACCAAACTTGCTGCATGCACTCGGAACCCTGTTCTGAGGATTTCTAAAGTGTTTTATGGGTCATTTGACTGCTTGGCCACCTGATTGCTGCTTGCAGCTATATTTATTATTATTACGCTTCTTCTGTCATTGGAGTCTATGGCAGCCCCTAGAACCGTATGGTAAAAAGTTGTGAAATTTGGCACACTCATTAAGCACAGTCCCTTCTTTATATTCACCAAGTTTCATGTCTTCCATTGGAGTAATCTAGCGCCACCAACTGGTCAAAGTTGGACTTGTGTTTACACACGTAACTTTTGAACCGTATGACCGATTTTCAAAAATGAGGTACTCATGGATTCCCTGGATCAAGACGAGTTCAACGCACACCATGGCGTCAATTTCCGGTTATATAGATTTTCTGCCATTTTGAATTTTGTGAAAAAACGTTTTTTTGCTTCTCTTCCCTCAATTTTTGTCAAATCTTCCCCAAAATTGGCAAACATCATCATCAGACCAACCCTCACAGAAGTTATCAAAGGATATTTGATTTTCAAAACCGTTTATCCGGTACAGCCAATCAAAATCGGCAACAAAGCAACCAAACAGGAAGTTGAATTATATCTCAGCTAATCTTTGAGAAATCAACACCAAACTTGGTATGATGACTCGGAACCCTCTTCTGATGCTGTCCAATGAATTTGTTGTCATTTCATTACTGGGCGTGGCCGCAGGAAGCAGAAATGTGTTTAGGCCAATAACTGTTGATTTGTTTGCCTTTATTAAGTGATTCCTTTGTCTCATGGTATCTTGGGACGTCCCGTGTGTGACCCATCATCATTTGTGATAATAGCCGAATTAATGCGGCCGCCATTTTGAATTAATTGAAAAACGTTTTTTCTTTACTCCTCCTACACATGTTGTCCAATCTTCACCAAATTTGGCAGATATTATCTTCAGACCAAGCCTCACAAAGGCCTTCACATGATTTTTAGATTTTCAGAACCGTTTGCCCGGTACAGACAATCAAAATGTGCCATAAAGCCAGCAAACAGGAAGTTGGGTCGTATCTCAGCAAATCTTTGATGGATTCACACCAAACTTGCTGCATGCACTCGGAACCCTGTTCTGAGGATTTCTAAAGTGTTTTATGGGTCATTTGACTGCTTGGCCACCTCATTGCTGCTTGCAGCTATATTTGGTGGCCAAGCCGCGAAGCGGCGAAGCCACATAAGTGATTCTACCTTTTCTTATTATTGGTGGCCAAGCCGCGAAGCGGCGAAGCCACATAAGTGATTCTACCTTTTCTTATTGGTGGCCAAGCCGCAAAGCGGCGAAGCCACATAAGTGATTCTACCTTTTCTTATTAGGATTCCTCCGTCAGGAGGAAACCTATTGTTATTGTTAGTTTTATTATTATTATTATTATTATTCTTGTTCCATGGAAGTCAATGGCAGCCCCTAGAACACTTCGACAACTTTTTGTGAAATTTGGCACACTCATTAAGGACAGTTGATTCTATACCTACACCAAGTTTCATGTCTCCCATTAGACCACTCCAGCGCCACCAACGGGTCAAAGTTGGACTTGTGTTTACACACGCAACTTTTGAACCGTATGACCCATTTTCAAAAATGAGGTACCATTGGATTCCCTGGTTCAAGCCGAGTTCAACGCACCCCATGGCGTCAATTTCCGGTTATATAGATTTTCCGCTACTTCCGGTTTTATCAAAAACCTTTGAAAGCCTACTCCTCCTACAATTTTTGTCATATCTTCTTCAAAGTTACCAGAGATGATCTTCAGACCAAGCCTCACAAAAGTTATCGAAAAGAATTTTGATCCTCACAACCGTTTGTCCGTTACAGCCAATCAAATTCATCAGAAAAGCCGCCAAACAGGATGTGAAGTCATGTCTCAGCAAATCTTTGAGATATCAACACGAAACTTGGTATATCGATGGAAGACACTACAACATGTTACCGTGTGCAAAGGCAACTTCATATCTCCAAAAATGATTGATATAAAGCAAATTGAACTTATCGCTAACGCTAAAATAATGCTTCACACATCAGCCAGTCAAAAACTGATACTCTGATTCAATCACAAGTTCATATGAAGACTCTTGAGAATGTTTATAACACAAATCTGTGAAAAAGTTGACTGTAAGATCAAAGGTCGATTTTTGGTGAACATTTGAAACATGCTTGCTTGGCTAATTTCTAGCCAAATTTCCAATGAATGTCTCCCCTCTTCCTGCCCGCGCGTGCTCCACATCCTCACACACTCAGCCTTAACTTACACACGCACGGGCTTGGCAAGACGCACACGCAACATTTCAGGAGAGTGTGGGCTGACCAAGCCCCCACTCATTCCTTAGTCTCTAGCAAAGGCCTTGTGGATCTTGTAATCTTGGATCTCTTAACAAAAGCTGATCTTTTTGGTATTGCATTTCCGATTTTGTATGCAATGGTAAAAAGTTATACAAATCCTGAAACATTGATATATATATATATGTATTTATATATATATATAAGCCTTTATTTCAGACGCCAAGTTCCACATAAAATAACAGACATAGAGCTATAAAAAAGAGAGTAAAACATAAAACATAGATAATACAGTGCATAAAAAGTATGAAGACTTTTGTGCCAATGTAGTCTTAAGTTCCAAGTAATCGATAGCAGCTCTTTAGAGGGTTGACCAGAGCCTCTACTATTCAGTTCTCAGACTTGTCCAGTCGACACATGAAACCATACATCAGTTGTCTCAGGAGTGCCTTACAGGTTGGTACGTGCTTAGACAGAAACAACTGACCAGCACTACGCCATCTAGGCACATTAAGTAGCAATCTAAAAGCATCATTGAAACCATACATCAGTTGTCTCAGGATTGCCTTACAGGTTGGTACGTGCTTAGACACAAACAACTGACTAGCACTATGCCACCTTGGCACATTAAGTAGCAATCTAAAAGCATCATTGTAGGCTACTTTCAGTAAAACCAAACTGATTTTCGGCAGTCAGAATATACATTTCCAATTTCAATCAAATAATTCTCTCAAACACTTTAGACAAGATACTGCCAATGCAATGGGTCGATAGTTGTCTTAGATGTTCAGTTTACCAGCCTTATCTTTAACAACAGGCACTAACAGTACTGACATAATAGAGTTCGGTAGAACACCATGAACCATAATTCCAGTGAGACACATGGCTAGAAATGGACTGAGTCTATAACTGGCATTTTTTAGATGCTCTGCAGAAATGCAATCCATACCACAAGCTTTGTTGTTGTCTAGCATGTGGATGGCATCATAAATATCTACTGATCTAACTATCAAGTCTGCAGAGATACCTTTATATTCATTATCAATTCTCACTGTGTTACTTTGAACACAATTAAATAGTTTACTGTAGTGCTCATGCCATAGATCAGCAATCTTCTCTGGACAACTAACCCCTTTGATATCAGAAGGGAGGGGAGTTCTGTTATTATTTATGATCTTGACCTCCTTCCAGAAGTCAGTGAGATTGTTATTCTGCATCTTTCTGGCCAGCGAGTCTGCTCTCATTGTGTTTTCATTTCTCTTAATGAAACGAGTGCATATTTAAATCTAGCATTTGTGAGGTTTTTGTTATCAAGCAGCAATCCCTGTCTGGGTCTGCCTGCCTCTGACCAGACTCTAAAGGCTTCTCTAGCAGCAGCATGTTGCTCAGACACAAACTCATTCCAGACAGGCCGTGCGTTAGGGACCTTACTCTTGTGATTAATAAAAGGTTCACTGGAAGCATAAAGACATTTGACAATATCATCATACATGGCACAGAGCTTTTCAGCATGATGTTTATCCTTGCAGTTCATATCCGTGCACATTAGGGCATCCCTAGAAAATGCAACATCACTATGTAAGCTGTCAGTTAATAGAGAATATCTGTGCATAACCTCTTTGGTCAATTTTGACCAGTCCAGTTTTCTTGGGGGGCCAGCAACAAGGGTACACTCTCAACATTTAGCAGCATAGCAACTGGTATGTGATCAGTGGTGGCCAGCCCATAACACATCTCTATACTTTCCAGTGAGTCATGAGCATCGGCTGTGGTTACAATATGGTCTAGCCAGGAAGTTGTGTGCCACGTTTCACTTATATAGGTAAAATTTGTATCAGGCAATAACGCTTGATATAATTCATTTAGTTTCATTACAGAACTGCTGCAGATGTTGTAAGAATAAACGCTTATCTGACATGTCAGCATTAAAATCACCAATGACATAGACACTACATGAACTATTGTCCTCTATGAAGGACTGAATAAAAGCTAACCTGTTCTGAAATTCATCCTCATGGTCATAGGATTCATATTGTGTGTACACATTTACAATAGTACATTTATTTTCATTGTGATTAAACTCCAACCCAATAGCCCAGTCAACGTTAAGCCAAACCACCTTTACCGTTGGGTCATATTTTATGTTCCACAGTATAGCTACACCACCAGCTATCCTCCCACAAACCATTCTCATGCTGAGATCGGTAGTGGACTCTCCAGCACCATGAAACATCTTGTGTAGGGAGTTCAATTTGTCCAGATCTTGCTTGGCCATCCAGGTTTCTTGAAAGCAGACAATGTCACTCTCGTCCAGCAATGTGTCCACCACCAAACGTCTTGATCTATCAGCAGCAGTATGTCCTACTCGGAGGCCACGAGCGTTGTAGGATACAACCCGCATTAATGATCTACCACGGACCCATCAGGGCAGCTGGCCAGTGTGTCTGTCTCCCTGGTCTCTACATATAGGCCTACATTCATCCCAGCATCATGACTGAGCTGAAGCTCGGTACCCTGAGAGCGGGGGGTGTGCTCTGGTCGAGCTTTTTTGAAAGTATAGACCAAGGGTAATTACCACACCACAACTATCCCACCATTATCCATAGGTGGCGCTACATTCCACGCCCTAAAGCACAAAGGCTTTCTGGAATGGATAGGCTAACCAAGCCCCCTCCCTTCACTCCTTGGGTTGAAATAAAGGCCCTTGTGGATCTTGATGGTATTATATTTCAGATTTGGTATCCCATTGGTAATTCTGCAGCATAGATTTTTCTATACAATTCCAATTTGTCAAGAATATACATTTTTCAATGGTTTGCAATGTTTGGAGGAATCCGCCATTACTGCTTGCAGTTATATTTATTATTATTATTACACTTCTTCTGTCATTGGAGTCTATGGCAGCCCCTAGAACCGTATGGTAAAAAGTTGTGAAATTTGGCACACTCATTAAGCGCAATCCCTTCTTTATATTCACCAAGTTTCATGTCTTCCATTGGAGCACTCTAGCGCCACCAACTGGTCAAAGTTGGACTTGTGTTTACATACGTAACTTTTGAACCGTATGACCGATTTTCAAAAATGAGGTACCGTTGGATTCCCTGGATCGAGACGAGTTCAACGCACACCATGGCGTCAATTTCCGGTTATATAGATTTTCTGTCATTTTGAATTTTGTGAAAAAACGTTTTTTTGCTTCTCCTCCCTCAATTTTTGTCAAATCTTCCCCAGAATTGGCACACATCATCAACAGACCAACCCTCACAGAAGTTATCAAAAGATATTTGATTTTAAAAACCGATTGTCCGGTACAGCCAATCAAAATCGGCAACAAAGCAACCCAACAGGAAGTTGGATCATATCTCAGCTAATCTTTAAGAAATCAACCCCAAACCTTGTGTGATGACTCGGAACCCTCTTCTGAGGCTGTCCAATGAATTTGGTGTCATGTCATTACTGGGCGTGGCGGCAGGAAGCAAAAATGTGTTTTGGCCAATAACTGTTGATTTTTTTGCTTTTATTAAGTGGTTCCTTTGTCTCATGATATGCTGGGACATCCCGTGTGTGATACATGATAACTTGTGATAATAGCAGAATTGATCCGGCCGCCATTTTGAATTCATTGAAAAACGTTTTTTCTTTACTCCTCCTACACATGTTGTCCAATCTTCACCAAATTTGGCAGAGATTATCTTCAGACCAAGCCTCACAAAGGCCATCACATGATTGTTTGATTTTCACAACCGTTTGCCCGGTACAGGAAATCAAAATATGCAATTAAGCCATCAAACAGGAAGTTGGGTCGTATCTCAGCAAATCTTTGATGGATTCACACCAAACTTGCTGCATGCACTCGGAACCCTGTTCTGAGGATTTCTAAAGTGTTTTATGGGTCATCTGACTGCTTGGCCACCTCATTGCTGCTTGCAGCTATATTTGGTGGCCAAGCCGCGAAGCGGCGAAGCCACATAAGTGATTCTACCTTTTCTTATTATTGGTGGCCAAGCCGCGAAGCGGCGAAGCCACATAAGTGATTCTACCTTTTCTTATTATTATTATTATTACACTTCTTCTGTCATTGGAGTCTATGGCAGCCCCTAGAACCGTATGGTAAAAAGTTGTGAAATTTGGCACACTCATTAAGCACAATCCCTTCTTTATATTCACCATGTTTCATGTCTTCCATTGGAGCACTCTAGCACCACCAACTGGTCAAAGTTGGACTTGTGTTTACATACGTAACTTTTGAACCGTATGACCGATTTTCAAAAATGAGGTACCGTTGGATTCCCTGGATCGAGACGAGTTCAACGCACACCATGGCGTCAATTTCCGGTTATACAAATTTTCTGCCATTTTGAATTTTGTGAAAAAACGTATTTTTGCTTCTCTTCCCTCAATTTTTGTCAAATCTTCCCCAAAATTGGCAAACATCATCATCAGACCAACCCTCACAGAAGTTATCAAAGGATATTTGATTTTCAAAACCGTTTGTCCGGTACAGCCAATCAAATTCGGCAACAAAGCAACTAAACAGGAAGTTGAATTATATCTCAGCTAATCTTTGAAAAATCAACACCAAACTTGGTATGATGACTCGGAAGCCTCTTCTGATGCTGTCCAATGAATTTGGTGTCATTTCATTACTGGGCGTGGCCGCAGGAAGCAGAAATGTGTTTAGGCCAATAACTGTTGATTTGTTTGCCTTTATTAAGTGATTCCTTTGTCTCATGGTATCTTGGGACGTCCCGTGTGTGACCCATCATCATTTGTGATAATAGCCGAATTAATGCGGCCGCCATTTTGAATTAATTGAAAAACGTTTTTTCTTTACTCCTCCTACACATGTTGTCCAATCTTCACCAAATTTGGCAGATATTATCTTCAGACCAAGCCTCACAAAGGCCTTCACATGATTTTTAGATTTTCAGAACCGTTTGCCCGGTACAGACAATCAAAATTTGCCATAAAGCCAGCAAACAGGAAGTTGGGTCGTATCTCAGCAAATCTTTGATGGATTCACACCAAACTTGCTGCATGCACTCGGAACCCTGTTCTGAGGATTTCTAAAGTGTTTTATGGGTCATTTGACTGCTTGGCCACCTGATTGCTGCTTGCAGCTATATTTATTATTATTACGCTTCTTCTGTCATTGGAGTCTATGGCAGCCCCTAGAACCGTATGGTAAAAAGTTGTGAAATTTGGCACACTCATTAAGCACAGTCCCTTCTTTATATTCACCAAGTTTCATGTCTTCCATTGGAGTAATCTAGCGCCACCAACTGGTCAAAGTTGGACTTGTGTTTACACACGTAACTTTTGAACCGTATGACCGATTTTCAAAAATGAGGTACTCATGGATTCCCTGGATCAAGACGAGTTCAACGCACACCATGGCGTCAATTTCCGGTTATACAGATTTTCTGCCATTTTGAATTTTGTGAAAAAACGTTTTTTTGCTTCTCTTCCCTCAATTTTTGTCAAATCTTCCCCAAAATTGGCGAACATCATCATCAGACCAACCCTCACATAAGTTATCAAAGGATATTCGATTTTCAAAACCGTTTGTCCGGTACAGCCAATCAAAATCGGCAACAAAGCAACCAAACAGGAAGTTGAATTATATCTCAGCTAATCTTTGAGAAATCAACACCAAACTTGGTATGATGACTCGGAACCCTCTTCTGATGCTGTCCAATGAATTTGGTGTCATTTCATTACTGGGGGTGGCCGCAGGAAGCAGAAATGTGTTTAGGCCAATAACTGTTGATTTGTTTGCCTTTATTAAGTGATTCCTTTGTCTCATGGTATCTTGGGAAGTCCCGTGTGTGACCCATCATCATTTGTGATAATAGCCGAATTAATGCGGCCGCCATTTTGAATTAATTGAAAAACGCTTTTTCTTTACTCCTCCTACACATGTTGTCCAATCTTCACCAAAATTGGCAGATATTATCTTCAGACCAAGCCTCACAAAGGCCTTCACATGATTTTTAGATTTTCAGAACCGTTTGCCCGATACAGACAATCAAAATGTGCCATAAAGCCATCAAACAGGATGTTGGGTCGTATCTCAGCAAATCTTTGATGGATTCACACCAAACTTGCTGCATGCACTCGGAACCCTGTTCTGAGGATTTCTAAAGTGTTTTATGGGTCATTTGACTGCTTGGCCACCTGATTGCTGCTTGCAGCTATATTTATTATTATTACGCTTCTTCTGTCATTGGAGTCTATGGCAGCCCCTAGAACCGTATGGTAAAAAGTTGTGAAATTTGGCACACTCATTAAGCACAGTCCCTTCTTTATATTCACCAAGTTTCATGTCTTCCATTGGAGTAATCTAGCGCCACCAACTGGTCAAAGTTGGACTTGTGTTTACACACGTAACTTTTGAACCGTATGACCGATTTTCAAAAATGAGGTACTCATGGATTCCCTGGATCAAGACGAGTTCAACGCACACCATGGCGTCAATTTCCGGTTATACAGATTTTCTGCCATTTTGAATTTTGTGAAAAAACGTTTTTTTGCTTCTCTTCCCTCAATTTTTGTCAAATCTTCCCCAAAATTGGCGAACATCATCATCAGACCAACCCTCACATAAGTTATCAAAGGATATTCGATTTTCAAAACCGTTTGTCCGGTACAGCCAATCAAAATCGGCAACAAAGCAACCAAACAGGAAGTTGAATTATATCTCAGCTAATCTTTGAGAAATCAACACCAAACTTGGTATGATGACTCGGAACCCTCTTCTGATGCTGTCCAATGAATTTGGTGTCATTTCATTACTGGGGGTGGCCGCAGGAAGCAGAAATGTGTTTAGGCCAATAACTGTTGATTTGTTTGCCTTTATTAAGTGATTCCTTTGTCTCATGGTATCTTGGGAAGTCCCGTGTGTGACCCATCATCATTTGTGATAATAGCCGAATTAATGCGGCCGCCATTTTGAATTAATTGAAAAACGCTTTTTCTTTACTCCTCCTACACATGTTGTCCAATCTTCACCAAATTTGGCAGATATTATCTTCAGACCAAGCCTCACAAAGGCCTTCACATGATTTTTAGATTTTCAGAACCGTTTGCCCGGTACAGACAATCAAAATGTGCCATAAAGCCATCAAACAGGATGTTGGGTCGTATCTCAGCAAATCTTTGATGGATTCACACCAAACTTGCTGCATGCACTCGGAACCCTGTTCTGAGGATTTCTAAAGTGTTTTATGGGTCATTTGACTGCTTGGCCACCTGATTGCTGCTTGCAGCTATATTTATTATTATTACGCTTCTTCTGTCATTGGAGTCTATGGCAGCCCCTAGAACCGTATGGTAAAAAGTTGTGAAATTTGGCACACTCATTAAGCACAGTCCCTTCTTTATATTCACCAAGTTTCATGTCTTCCATTGGAGTAATCTAGCGCCACCAACTGGTCAAAGTTGGACTTGTGTTTACACACGTGACTTTTGAACCGTATGACCGATTTTCAAAAATGAGGTACTCATGGATTCCCTGGATCAAGACGAGTTCAACGCACACCATGGCGTCAATTTCCGGTTATACAGATTTTCTGCCATTTTGAATTTTGTGAAAAAACGTTTTTTTGCTTCTCTTCCCTCAATTTTTGTCAAATCTTCCCCAAAATTGGCAAACATCATCATCAGACCAACCCTCACAGAATTTATCAAAGGATATTTGATTTTCAAAACCGTTTATCCGGTACAGCCAATCAAAATCGGCAACAAAGCAACCAAACAGGAAGTTGAATTATATCTCAGCTAATCTTTGAGAAATCAACACCAAACTTGGTATGATGACTCGGAACCCTCTTCTGATGCTGTCCAATGAATTTGTTGTCATTTCATTACTGGGCGTGGCCGCAGGAAGCAGAAATGTGTTTAGGCCAATAACTGTTGATTTGTTTGCCTTTATTAAGTGATTCCTTTGTCTCATGGTATCTTGGGACGTCCCGTGTGTGACCCATCATCATTTGTGATAATAGCCGAATTAATGCGGCCGCCATTTTGAATTAATTGAAAAACGTTTTTTCTTTACTCCTCCTACACATGTTGTCCAATCTTCACCAAATTTGGCAGATATTATCTTCAGACCAAGCCTCACAAAGGCCTTCACATGATTTTTAGATTTTCAGAACCGTTTGCCCGGTACAGACAATCAAAATGTGCCATAAAGCCAGCAAACAGGAAGTTGGGTCGTATCTCAGCAAATCTTTGATGGATTCACACCAAACTTGCTGCATGCACTCGGAACCCTGTTCTGAGGATTTCTAAAGTGTTTTATGGGTCATTTGACTGCTTGGCCACCTGATTGCTGCTTGCAGCTATATTTATTATTATTACGCTTCTTCTGTCATTGGAGTCTATGGCAGCCCCTAGAACCGTATGGTAAAAAGTTGTGAAATTTGGCACACTCATTAAGCACAGTCCCTTCTTTATATTCACCAAGTTTCATGTCTTCCATTGGAGTAATCTAGCGCCACCAACTGGTCAAAGTTGGACTTGTGTTTACACACGTAACTTTTGAACCGTATGACCGATTTTCAAAAATGAGGTACTCATGGATTCCCTGGATCAAGACGAGTTCAACGCACACCATGGCGTCAATTTCCGGTTATATAGATTTTCTGCCATTTTGAATTTTGTGAAAAAACGTTTTTTTGCTTCTCTTCCCTCAATTTTTGTCAAATCTTCCCCAAAATTGGCAAACATCATCATCAGACCAACCCTCACAGAATTTATCAAAGGATATTTGATTTTCAAAACCGTTTATCCGGTACAGCCAATCAAAATCGGCAACAAAGCAACCAAACAGGAAGTTGAATTATATCTCAGCTAATCTTTGAGAAATCAACACCAAACTTGGTATGATGACTCGGAACCCTCTTCTGATGCTGTCCAATGAATTTGTTGTCATTTCATTACTGGGCGTGGCCGCAGGAAGCAGAAATGTGTTTAGGCCAATAACTGTTGATTTGTTTGCCTTTATTAAGTGATTCCTTTGTCTCATGGTATCTTGGGACGTCCCGTGTGTGACCCATCATCATTTGTGATAATAGCCGAATTAATGCGGCCGCCATTTTGAATTAATTGAAAAACGTTTTTTCTTTACTCCTCCTACACATGTTGTCCAATCTTCACCAAATTTGGCAGATATTATCTTCAGACCAAGCCTCACAAAGGCCTTCACATGATTTTTAGATTTTCAGAACCGTTTGCCCGGTACAGACAATCAAAATGTGCCATAAAGCCAGCAAACAGGAAGTTGGGTCGTATCTCAGCAAATCTTTGATGGATTCACACCAAACTTGCTGCATGCACTCGGAACCCTGTTCTGAGGATTTCTAAAGTGTTTTATGGGTCATTTGACTGCTTGGCCACCTGATTGCTGCTTGCAGCTATATTTATTATTATTACGCTTCTTCTGTCATTGGAGTCTATGGCAGCCCCTAGAACCGTATGGTAAAAAGTTGTGAAATTTGGCACACTCATTAAGCACAGTCCCTTCTTTATATTCACCAAGTTTCATGTCTTCCATTGGAGTAATCTAGCGCCACCAACTGGTCAAAGTTGGACTTGTGTTTACACACGTAACTTTTGAACCGTATGACCGATTTTCAAAAATGAGGTACTCATGGATTCCCTGGATCAAGACGAGTTCAACGCACACCATGGCGTCAATTTCCGGTTATATAGATTTTCTGCCATTTTGAATTTTGTGAAAAAACGTTTTTTTGCTTCTCTTCCCTCAATTTTTGTCAAATCTTCCCCAAAATTGGCAAACATCATCATCAGACCAACCCTCACAGAATTTATCAAAGGATATTTGATTTTCAAAACCGTTTATCCGGTACAGCCAATCAAAATCGGCAACAAAGCAACCAAACAGGAAGTTGAATTATATCTCAGCTAATCTTTGAGAAATCAACACCAAACTTGGTATGATGACTCGGAACCCTCTTCTGATGCTGTCCAATGAATTTGTTGTCATTTCATTACTGGGCGTGGCCGCAGGAAGCAGAAATGTGTTTAGGCCAATAACTGTTGATTTGTTTGCCTTTATTAAGTGATTCCTTTGTCTCATGGTATCTTGGGACGTCCCGTGTGTGACCCATCATCATTTGTGATAATAGCCGAATTAATGCGGCCGCCATTTTGAATTAATTGAAAAACGTTTTTTCTTTACTCCTCCTACACATGTTGTCCAATCTTCACCAAATTTGGCAGATATTATCTTCAGACCAAGCCTCACAAAGGCCTTCACATGATTTTTAGATTTTCAGAACCGTTTGCCCGGTACAGACAATCAAAATGTGCCATAAAGCCAGCAAACAGGAAGTTGGGTCGTATCTCAGCAAATCTTTGATGGATTCACACCAAACTTGCTGCATGCACTCGGAACCCTGTTCTGAGGATTTCTAAAGTGTTTTATGGGTCATTTGACTGCTTGGCCACCTGATTGCTGCTTGCAGCTATATTTATTATTATTACGCTTCTTCTGTCATTGGAGTCTATGGCAGCCCCTAGAACCGTATGGTAAAAAGTTGTGAAATTTGGCACACTCATTAAGCACAGTCCCTTCTTTATATTCACCAAGTTTCATGTCTTCCATTGGAGTAATCTAGCGCCACCAACTGGTCAAAGTTGGACTTGTGTTTACACACGTAACTTTTGAACCGTATGACCGATTTTCAAAAATGAGGTACTCATGGATTCCCTGGATCAAGACGAGTTCAACGCACACCATGGCGTCAATTTCCGGTTATATAGATTTTCTGCCATTTTGAATTTTGTGAAAAAACGTTTTTTTGCTTCTCTTCCCTCAATTTTTGTCAAATCTTCCCCAAAATTGGCAAACATCATCATCAGACCAACCCTCACAGAAGTTATCAAAGGATATTTGATTTTCAAAACCGTTTATCCGGTACAGCCAATCAAAATCGGCAACAAAGCAACCAAACAGGAAGTTGAATTATATCTCAGCTAATCTTTGAGAAATCAACACCAAACTTGGTATGATGACTCGGAACCCTCTTCTGATGCTGTCCAATGAATTTGTTGTCATTTCATTACTGGGCGTGGCCGCAGGAAGCAGAAATGTGTTTAGGCCAATAACTGTTGATTTGTTTGCCTTTATTAAGTGATTCCTTTGTCTCATGGTATCTTGGGACGTCCCGTGTGTGACCCATCATCATTTGTGATAATAGCCGAATTAATGCGGCCGCCATTTTGAATTAATTGAAAAACGTTTTTTCTTTACTCCTCCTACACATGTTGTCCAATCTTCACCAAATTTGGCAGATATTATCTTCAGACCAAGCCTCACAAAGGCCTTCACATGATTTTTAGATTTTCAGAACCGTTTGCCCGGTACAGACAATCAAAATGTGCCATAAAGCCAGCAAACAGGAAGTTGGGTCGTATCTCAGCAAATCTTTGATGGATTCACACCAAACTTGCTGCATGCACTCGGAACCCTGTTCTGAGGATTTCTAAAGTGTTTTATGGGTCATTTGACTGCTTGGCCACCTCATTGCTGCTTGCAGCTATATTTGGTGGCCAAGCCGCAAAGCGGCGAAGCCACATAAGTGATTCTACCTTTTCTTATTATTGGTGGCCAAGCCGCGAAGCGGCGAAGCCACATAAGTGATTCTACCTTTTCTTATTATTGGTGGCCAAGCCGCGAAGCGGCGAAGCCACATAAGTGATTCTACCTTTTCTTATTATTATTATTATTACACTTCTTCTGTCATTGGAGTCTATGGCAGCCCCTAGAACCGTATGGTAAAAAGTTGTGAAATTTGGCACACTCATTAAGCGCAATCCCTTCTTTATATTCACCAAGTTTCATGTCTTCCATTGGAGCACTCTAGCGCCACCAACTGGTCAAAGTTGGACTTGTGTTTACATACGTAACTTTTGAACCGTATGACCGATTTTCAAAAATGAGGTACCGTTGGATTCCCTGGATCGAGACGAGTTCAACGCACACCATGGCGTCAATTTCCGGTTATATAGATTTTCTGTCATTTTGAATTTTGTGAAAAAACGTTTTTTTTGCTTCTCCTCCCTCAATTTTTGTCAAATCTTCCCCAGAATTGGCACACATCATCATCAGACCAACCCTCACAGAAGTTATCAAAAGATATTTGATTTTAAAAACCGATTGTCCGGTACAGCCAATCAAAATCGGCAACAAAGCAACCCAAAAGGAAGTTGGATCATATCTCAGCTAATCTTTAAGAAATCAACCCCAAACCTTGTGTGATGACTCGGAACCCTCTTCTGAGGCTGTCCAATGAATTTGGTGTCATGTCATTACTGGGCGTGGCCGCAGGAAGCAAAAATGTGTTTTGGCCAATAACTGTTGATTTTTTTGCTTTTATTAAGTGGTTCCTTTGTCTCATGATATGCTGGGACATCCCGTGTGTGATACATGATAACTTGTGATAATAGCAGAATTGATCCGGCCGCCATTTTGAATTCATTGAAAAAGTTTTTTCTTTACTCCTCCTACACATGTTGTCCAATCTTCACCAAATTTGGCAGAGATTATCTTCAGACCAAGCCTCACAAAGGCCATCACATGATTGTTTGATTTTCACAACCGTTTGCCCGGTACAGGCAATCAAAATATGCAATTAAGCCATCAAACAGGAAGTTGGGTCGTATCTCAGCAAATCTTTGATGGATTCACACCAAACTTGCTGCATGCACTCGGAACCCTGTTCTGAGGATTTCTAAAGTGTTTTATGGGTCATTTGACTGCTTGGCCACCTCATTGCTGCTTGCAGCTATATTTGGTGGCCAAGCCGCGAAGCGGCGAAGCCACATAAGTGATTCTACCTTTTCTTATTATTGGTGGCCAAGCCGCGAAGCGGCGAAGCCACATAAGTGATTCTACCTTTTCTTATTATTATTACACTTCTTCTGTCATTGGAGTCTATGGCAGCCCCTAGAACCGTATGGTAAAAAGTTGTGAAATTTGGCACACTCATTAAGCACAATCCCTTCTTTATATTCACCAAGTTTCATGTCTTCCATTGGAGCACTCTAGCACCACCAACTGGTCAAAGTTGGACTTGTGTTTACATACGTAACTTTTGAACCGTATGACCGATTTTCAAAAATGAGGTACCGTTGGATTCCCTGGATCGAGACGAATTCAACGCACACCATGGCGTCAATTTCCGGTTATACAAATTTTCTGCCATTTTGAATTTTGTGAAAAAACGTATTTTTGCTTCTCTTCCCTCAATTTTTGTCAAATCTTCCCCAAAATTGGCAAACATCATCATCAGACCAACCCTCACAGCAGTTATCAAAGGATATTTGATTTTCAAAACCGTTTGTCCGGTACAGCCAATCAAATTCGGCAACAAAGCAACTAAACAGGAAGTTGAATTATATCTCAGCTAATCTTTGAGAAATCAACACCAAACTTGGTATGATGACTCGGAAGCCTCTTTTGATGCTGTCCAATGAATTTGGTGTCATTTCATTACTGGGCGTGGCCGCAGGAAGCAGAAATGTGTTTAGGCCAATAACTGTTGATTTGTTTGCCTTTATTAAGTGATTCCTTTGTCTCATGGTATCTTGGGACGTCCCGTGTGTGACCCATCATCATTTGTGATAATAGCCGAATTAATGCGGCCGCCATTTTGAATTAATTGAAAAACGTTTTTTCTTTACTCCTCCTACACATGTTGTCCAATCTTCACCAAATTTGGCAGATATTATCTTCAGACCAAGCCTCACAAAGGCCTTCACATGATTTTTAGATTTTCAGAACCGTTTGCCCGGTACAGACAATCAAAATGTGCCATAAAGCCAGCAAACAGGAAGTTGGGTCGTATCTCAGCAAATCTTTGATGGATTCACACCAAACTTGCTGCATGCACTCGGAACCCTGTTCTGAGGATTTCTAAAGTGTTTTATGGGTCATTTGACTGCTTGGCCACCTGATTGCTGCTTGCAGCTATATTTATTATTATTACGCTTCTTCTGTCATTGGAGTCTATGGCAGCCCCTAGAACCGTATGGTAAAAAGTTGTGAAATTTGGCACACTCATTAAGCACAGTCCCTTCTTTATATTCACCAAGTTTCATGTCTTCCATTGGAGTAATCTAGCGCCACCAACTGGTCAAAGTTGGACTTGTGTTTACACACGTAACTTTTGAACCGTATGACCGATTTTCAAAAATGAGGTACTCATGGATTCCCTGGATCAAGACGAGTTCAACGCACACCATGGCGTCAATTTCTGGTTATATAGATTTTCTGCCATTTTGAATTTTGTGAAAAAACGTTTTTTTGCTTCTCTTCCCTCAATTTTTGTCAAATCTTCCCCAAAATTGGCAAACATCATCATCAGACCAACCCTCACAGAATTTATCAAAGGATATTTGATTTTCAAAACCGTTTATCCGGTACAGCCAATCAAAATCGGCAACAAAGCAACCAAACAGGAAGTTGAATTATATCTCAGCTAATCTTTGAGAAATCAACACCAAACTTGGTATGATGACTCGGAACCCTCTTCTGATGCTGTCCAATGAATTTGTTGTCATTTCATTACTGGGCGTGGCCGCAGGAAGCAGAAATGTGTTTAGGCCAATAACTGTTGATTTGTTTGCCTTTATTAAGTGATTCCTTTGTCTCATGGTATCTTGGGACGTCCCGTGTGTGACCCATCATCATTTGTGATAATAGCCGAATTAATGCGGCCGCCATTTTGAATTAATTGAAAAACGTTTTTTCTTTACTCCTCCTACACATGTTGTCCAATCTTCACCAAATTTGGCAGATATTATCTTCAGACCAAGCCTCACAAAGGCCTTCACATGATTTTTAGATTTTCAGAACCGTTTGCCCGGTACAGACAATCAAAATGTGCCATAAAGCCAGCAAACAGGAAGTTGGGTCGTATCTCAGCAAATCTTTGATGGATTCACACCAAACTTGCTGCATGCACTCGGAACCCTGTTCTGAGGATTTCTAAAGTGTTTTATGGGTCATTTGACTGCTTGGCCACCTGATTGCTGCTTGCAGCTATATTTATTATTATTACGCTTCTTCTGTCATTGGAGTCTATGGCAGCCCCTAGAACCGTATGGTAAAAAGTTGTGAAATTTGGCACACTCATTAAGCACAGTCCCTTCTTTATATTCACCAAGTTTCATGTCTTCCATTGGAGTAATCTAGCGCCACCAACTGGTCAAAGTTGGACTTGTGTTTACACACGTAACTTTTGAACCGTATGACCGATTTTCAAAAATGAGGTACTCATGGATTCCCTGGATCAAGACGAGTTCAACGCACACCATGGCGTCAATTTCCGGTTATATAGATTTTCTGCCATTTTGAATTTTGTGAAAAAACGTTTTTTTGCTTCTCTTCCCTCAATTTTTGTCAAATCTTCCCCAAAATTGGCAAACATCATCATCAGACCAACCCTCACAGAATTTATCAAAGGATATTTGATTTTCAAAACCGTTTATCCGGTACAGCCAATCAAAATCGGCAACAAAGCAACCAAACAGGAAGTTGAATTATATCTCAGCTAATCTTTGAGAAATCAACACCAAACTTGGTATGATGACTCGGAACCCTCTTCTGATGCTGTCCAATGAATTTGTTGTCATTTCATTACTGGGCGTGGCCGCAGGAAGCAGAAATGTGTTTAGGCCAATAACTGTTGATTTGTTTGCCTTTATTAAGTGATTCCTTTGTCTCATGGTATCTTGGGACGTCCCGTGTGTGACCCATCATCATTTGTGATAATAGCCGAATTAATGCGGCCGCCATTTTGAATTAATTGAAAAACGTTTTTTCTTTACTCCTCCTACACATGTTGTCCAATCTTCACCAAATTTGGCAGATATTATCTTCAGACCAAGCCTCACAAAGGCCTTCACATGATTTTTAGATTTTCAGAACCGTTTGCCCGGTACAGACAATCAAAATGTGCCATAAAGCCAGCAAACAGGAAGTTGGGTCGTATCTCAGCAAATCTTTGATGGATTCACACCAAACTTGCTGCATGCACTCGGAACCCTGTTCTGAGGATTTCTAAAGTGTTTTATGGGTCATTTGACTGCTTGGCCACCTCATTGCTGCTTGCAGCTATATTTGGTGGCCAAGCCGCAAAGCGGCGAAGCCACATAAGTGATTCTACCTTTTCTTATTATTGGTGGCCAAGCCGCGAAGCGGCGAAGCCACATAAGTGATTCTACCTTTTCTTATTATTGGTGGCCAAGCCGCGAAGCGGCGAAGCCACATAAGTGATTCTACCTTTTCTTATTATTATTATTATTACACTTCTTCTGTCATTGGAGTCTATGGCAGCCCCTAGAACCGTATGGTAAAAAGTTGTGAAATTTGGCACACTCATTAAGCGCAATCCCTTCTTTATATTCACCAAGTTTCATGTCTTCCATTGGAGCACTCTAGCGCCACCAACTGGTCAAAGTTGGACTTGTGTTTACATACGTAACTTTTGAACCGTATGACCGATTTTCAAAAATGAGGTACCGTTGGATTCCCTGGATCGAGACGAGTTCAACGCACACCATGGCGTCAATTTCCGGTTATATAGATTTTCTGTCATTTTGAATTTTGTGAAAAAACGTTTTTTTGCTTCTCCTCCCTCAATTTTTGTCAAATCTTCCCCAGAATTGGCACACATCATCATCAGACCAACCCTCACAGAAGTTATCAAAAGATATTTGATTTTAAAAACCGATTGTCCGGTACAGCCAATCAAAATCGGCAACAAAGCAACCCAAAAGGAAGTTGGATCATATCTCAGCTAATCTTTAAGAAATCAACCCCAAACCTTGTGTGATGACTCGGAACCCTCTTCTGAGGCTGTCCAATGAATTTGGTGTCATGTCATTACTGGGCGTGGCCGCAGGAAGCAAAAATGTGTTTTGGCCAATAACTGTTGATTTTTTTGCTTTTATTAAGTGGTTCCTTTGTCTCATGATATGCTGGGACATCCCGTGTGTGATACATGATAACTTGTGATAATAGCAGAATTGATCCGGCCGCCATTTTGAATTCATTGAAAAAGTTTTTTCTTTACTCCTCCTACACATGTTGTCCAATCTTCACCAAATTTGGCAGAGATTATCTTCAGACCAAGCCTCACAAAGGCCATCACATGATTGTTTGATTTTCACAACCGTTTGCCCGGTACAGGCAATCAAAATATGCAATTAAGCCATCAAACAGGAAGTTGGGTCGTATCTCAGCAAATCTTTGATGGATTCACACCAAACTTGCTGCATGCACTCGGAACCCTGTTCTGAGGATTTCTAAAGTGTTTTATGGGTCATTTGACTGCTTGGCCACCTCATTGCTGCTTGCAGCTATATTTGGTGGCCAAGCCGCGAAGCGGCGAAGCCACATAAGTGATTCTACCTTTTCTTATTATTGGTGGCCAAGCCGCGAAGCGGCGAAGCCACATAAGTGATTCTACCTTTTCTTATTATTATTATTATTACACTTCTTCTGTCATTGGAGTCTATGGCAGCCCCTAGAACCGTATGGTAAAAAGTTGTGAAATTTGGCACACTCATTAAGCACAATCCCTTCTTTATATTCACCAAGTTTCATGTCTTCCATTGGAGCACTCTAGCACCACCAACTGGTCAAAGTTGGACTTGTGTTTACATACGTAACTTTTGAACCGTATGACCGATTTTCAAAAATGAGGTACCGTTGGATTCCCTGGATCGAGACGAATTCAACGCACACCATGGCGTCAATTTCCGGTTATACAAATTTTCTGCCATTTTGAATTTTGTGAAAAAACGTATTTTTGCTTCTCTTCCCTCAATTTTTGTCAAATCTTCCCCAAAATTGGCAAACATCATCATCAGACCAACCCTCACAGAAGTTATCAAAGGATATTTGATTTTTAAAACCGTTTGTCCGGTACAGCCAATCAAATTCGGCAACAAAGCAACTAAACAGGAAGTTGAATTATATCTCAGCTAATCTTTGAGAAATCAACACCAAACTTGGTATGATGACTCGGAAGCCTCTTTTGATGCTGTCCAATGAATTTGGTGTCATTTCATTACTGGGCGTGGCCGCAGGAAGCAGAAATGTGTTTAGGCCAATAACTGTTGATTTGTTTGCCTTTATTAAGTGATTCCTTTGTCTCATGGTATCTTGGGACGTCCCGTGTGTGACCCATCATCATTTGTGATAATAGCCGAATTAATGCGGCCGCCATTTTGAATTAATTGAAAAACGTTTTTTCTTTACTCCTCCTACACATGTTGTCCAATCTTCACCAAATTTGGCAGATATTATCTTCAGACCAAGCCTCACAAAGGCCTTCACATGATTTTTAGATTTTCAGAACCGTTTGCCCGGTACAGACAATCAAAATGTGCCATAAAGCCAGCAAACAGGAAGTTGGGTCGTATCTCAGCAAATCTTTGATGGATTCACACCAAACTTGCTGCATGCACTCGGAACCCTGTTCTGAGGATTTCTAAAGTGTTTTATGGGTCATTTGACTGCTTGGCCACCTCATTGCTGCTTGCAGCTATATTTGGTGGCCAAGCCGCGAAGCGGCGAAGCCACATAAGTGATTCTACCTTTTCTTATTATTGGTGGCCAAGCCGCGAAGCGGCGAAGCCACATAAGTGATTCTACCTTTTCTTATTGGTGGCCAAGCCGCAAAGCGGCGAAGCCACATAAGTGATTCTACCTTTTCTTATTATTATTATTATTACACTTCTTCTGTCATTGGAGTCTATGGCAGCCCCTAGAACCGTATGGTAAAAAGTTGTGAAATTTGGCACACTCATTAAGCACAATCCCTTCTTTATATTCACCAAGTTTCATGTCTTCCATTGGAGCACTCTAGCACCACTACCTGGTCAAAGTTGGACTTGTGTTTACATACGTAACTTTTGAACCGTATGACCGATTTTCAAAAATGAGGTACCGTTGGATTCCCTGGATCGAGACGAGTTCAACGCACACCATGGCGTCAATTTCCGGTTATACAAATTTTCTGCCATTTTGAATTTTGTGAAAAAACGTATTTTTGCTTCTCTTCCCTCAATTTTTGTCAAATCTTCCCCAAAATTGGCAAACATCATCATCAGACCAACCCTCACAGAAGTTATCAAAGGATATTTGATTTTCAAAACCGTTTGTCCGGTACAGCCAATCAAATTCGGCAACAAAGCAACTAAACAGGAAGTTGAATTATATCTCAGCTAATCTTTGAGAAATCAACACCAAACTTGGTATGATGACTCGGAAGCCTCTTTTGATGCTGTCCAATGAATTTGGTGTCATTTCATTACTGGGCGTGGCCGCAGGAAGCAGAAATGTGTTTAGGCCAGTAACTGTTGATTTGTTTGCCTTTATTAAGTGATTCCTTTGTCTCATGGTATCTTGGGACGTCCCGTGTGTGACCCATCATCATTTGTGATAATAGCCGAATTAATGCGGCCGCCATTTTGAATTAATTGAAAAACGTTTTTTCTTTACTCCTCCTACACATGTTGTCCAATCTTCACCAAATTTGGCAGATATTATCTTCAGACCAAGCCTCACAAAGGCCTTCACATGATTTTTAGATTTTCAGAACCGTTTGCCCGGTACAGACAATCAAAATGTGCCATAAAGCCAGCAAACAGGAAGTTGGGTCGTATCTCAGCAAATCTTTGATGGATTCACACCAAACTTGCTGCATGCACTCGGAACCCTGTTCTGAGGATTTCTAAAGTGTTTTATGGGTCATTTGACTGCTTGGCCACCTCATTGCTGCTTGCAGCTATATTTGGTGGCCAAGCCGCGAAGCGGCGAAGCCACATAAGTGATTCTACCTTTTCTTATTATTGGTGGCCAAGCCGCGAAGCGGCGAAGCCACATAAGTGATTCTACCTTTTCTTATTGGTGGCCAAGCCGCGAAGCGGCGAAGCCACATAAGTGATTCTACCTTTTCTTATTATTATTATTATTACACTTCTTCTGTCATTGGAGTCTATGGCAGCCCCTAGAACCGTATGGTAAAAAGTTGTGAAATTTGGCACACTCATTAAGCACAATCCCTTCTTTATATTCACCAAGTTTCATGTCTTCCATTGGAGCACTCTAGCACCACTACCTGGTCAAAGTTGGACTTGTGTTTACATACGTAACTTTTGAACCGTATGACCGATTTTCAAAAATGAGGTACCGTTGGATTCCCTGGATCGAGACGAGTTCAACGCACACCATGGCGTCAATTTCCGGTTATACAAATTTTCTGCCATTTTGAATTTTGTGAAAAAACGTATTTTTGCTTCTCTTCCCTCAATTTTTGTCAAATCTTCCCCAAAATTGGCAAACATCATCATCAGACCAACCCTCACAGAAGTTATCAAAGGATATTTGATTTTCAAAACCGTTTGTCCGGTACAGCCAATCAAATTCGGCAACAAAGCAACTAAACAGGAAGTTGAATTATATCTCAGCTAATCTTTGAGAAATCAACACCAAACTTGGTATGATGACTCGGAAGCCTCTTTTGATGCTGTCCAATGAATTTGGTGTCATTTCATTACTGGGCGTGGCCGCAGGAAGCAGAAATGTGTTTAGGCCAGTAACTGTTGATTTGTTTGCCTTTATTAAGTGATTCCTTTGTCTCATGGTATCTTGGGACGTCCCGTGTGTGACCCATCATCATTTGTGATAATAGCCGAATTAATGCGGCCGCCATTTTGAATTAATTGAAAAACGTTTTTTCTTTACTCCTCCTACACATGTTGTCCAATCTTCACCAAATTTGGCAGATATTATCTTCAGACCAAGCCTCACAAAGGCCTTCACATGATTTTTAGATTTTCAGAACCGTTTGCCCGGTACAGACAATCAAAATGTGCCATAAAGCCAGCAAACAGGAAGTTGGGTCGTATCTCAGCAAATCTTTGATGGATTCACACCAAACTTGCTGCATGCACTCGGAACCCTGTTCTGAGGATTTCTAAAGTGTTTTATGGGTCATTTGACTGCTTGGCCACCTGATTGCTGCTTGCAGCTATATTTATTATTATTACGCTTCTTCTGTCATTGGAGTCTATGGCAGCCCCTAGAACCGTATGGTAAAAAGTTGTGAAATTTGGCACACTCATTAAGCACAGTCCCTTCTTTATATTCACCAAGTTTCATGTCTTCCATTGGAGTAATCTAGCGCCACCAACTGGTCAAAGTTGGACTTGTGTTTACACACGTAACTTTTGAACCGTATGACCGATTTTCAAAAATGAGGTACTCATGGATTCCCTGGATCAAGACGAGTTCAACGCACACCATGGCGTCAATTTCCGGTTATATAGATTTTCTGCCATTTTGAATTTTGTGAAAAAACGTTTTTTTGCTTCTCTTCCCTCAATTTTTGTCAAATCTTCCCCAAAATTGGCGAACATCATCATCAGACCAACCCTCACATAAGTTATCAAAGGATATTCGATTTTCAAAACCGTTTGTCCGGTACAGCCAATCAAAATCGGCAACAAAGCAACCAAACAGGAAGTTGAATTATATCTCAGCTAATCTTTGAGAAATCAACACCAAACTTGGTATGATGACTCGGAACCCTCTTCTGATGCTGTCCAATGAATTTGGTGTCATTTCATTACTGGGGGTGGCCGCAGGAAGCAGAAATGTGTTTAGGCCAATAACTGTTGATTTGTTTGCCTTTATTAAGTGATTCCTTTGTCTCATGGTATCTTGGGAAGTCCCGTGTGTGACCCATCATCATTTGTGATAATAGCCGAATTAATGCGGCCGCCATTTTGAATTAATTGAAAAACGTTTTTTCTTTACTCCTCCTACACATGTTGTCCAATCTTCACCAAATTTGGCAGATATTATCTTCAGACCAAGCCTCACAAAGGCCTTCACATGATTTTTAGATTTTCAGAACCGTTTGCCCGATACAGACAATCAAAATGTGCCATAAAGCCATCAAACAGGATGTTGGGTCGTATCTCAGCAAATCTTTGATGGATTCACACCAAACTTGCTGCATGCACTCGGAACCCTGTTCTGAGGATTTCTAAAGTGTTTTATGGGTCATTTGACTGCTTGGCCACCTCATTGCTGCTTGCAGCTATATTTGGTGGCCAAGCCGCGAAGCGGCGAAGCCACATAAGTGATTCTACCTTTTCTTATTATTATTATTATTACGCTTCTTCTGTCATTGGAGTCTATGGCAGCCCCTAGAACCGTATGGTAAAAAGTTGTGAAATTTGGCACACTCATTAAGCACAGTCCCTTCTTTATATTCACCAAGTTTCATGTCTCCCATTGGAGTAATCTAGCGCCACCAACTGTTTAAAGTTGGACTTGTGTTTACACACTTAACTTTTGAACCGTATGACCGATTTTCAAAAATGAGGTACCGTTGGATTCCCTGGATCGAGACGAGTTCAACGCACACCATGGCGTCAATTTCCTGTTATATAAATTTTCTGCCATTTTGAATTTTGTGAAAAAACGTTTTTTTGCTTCTCCTCCCTCAATTTTTGTCAAATCTTCCCCAGAATTGGCACACATCATCATCAGACCAACCCTCACAGAAGTTATCAAAGGATATTTGATTTTCAAAACCGTTTGTCCGGTACAGCCAATCAAAATCGGCAACAAAGCAACCAAACAGGAAGTTGGATCATATCTCAGCTAATCTTTAAGAAATCAACCCCAAACCTGGTGTGATGACTCGGAACCCTCTTCTGAGGCTGTCCAATGAATTTGGTGTCATGTCATTACTGGGCGTGGCTGCAGGAAGCAAAAATGTGTTTTGGCCAATAACTGTTGATTTGTTTGCCTTTATTAAGTGATTCCTTTGTTTCATGATATCTTGGGACGTCCCGTGTGTGACCCATCATCATTTGTGATAATAGCCGAATTGATGCGGCCGCCATTTTGAATTCATTGAAAAATGTTTTTTCTCTACTCCTCCTACACATGTTGTCCAATCTTCACCAAATTTCGCAGAGATTATCTTCAGACCAAGCCTCACAAAGGCCTTCACATGATTTTTAGATTTTCAGAACCGTTTGCCCGGTACAGGCAGTCAAAATGTGCCATTAAGCCAGCAAACAGGAAGTTGGGTCCTATCTCAGCAAATCTTTGATGGATTCACACCAAACTTGCTGCATGCACTCGGAACCCTGTTCTGAGGATTTCTAAAGTGTTTTATGGGTCATTTGACTGCTTGGCCACCACATTGCTGCTTGCAGCTATATTTAGGGGCCAAGCAGCGAAGCTGCGAGGCACCTATTGTAATTGGTAGTATTATTATTATTATTATTATTATTCTTAAGACTGGGTGTCTATGGCAGCCCCTAGAAGCGCTTGGTCGAAAGTTGTGAAATTTGGTACACTCATTAGGGACAGTCCCCTGGTTCAAGTCACAAAGTTTCATGTCCCATACTTTGGCACTCTAGCGCCACCAACGGGTCAACGTTGGAGTTGTGTTTACACACGCAACTTTTGAACCGTATGTCCCATTTTCAAAAGTGAGGTACCATTGGACTCCCTGGATCAAGCCGAGTGCAATGCACACCATTGCGTCAATTTCCGGTTATATAGATTTTCCGCTATTTCCGGTTTTATTAAAAACCTTTAAAAGCCTACTCCTCCTACAAATTTTGTCAAATGTTCTTCACAATTACCAGAGATGATCTTCAGACCAAGCCTCACAAAAGTCATCGAAGGATATTTGATTTTCAATACCGTTTGTCCGGTACAGCCAATCAAATTCTGCAGAAAAGCCGCCAAACAGGAAGTGAAGCCATATCTCAGCAGTTCTTTGAAGCAGTGACACCAAAGTTGGTACGCCTACTCGGAACCTTATTCTAAGGATGTCCTCCAAAAATGGTGTCATGTGACTAAAAGGGGGCGTGGCCGGAAGCATAAACGTGTTTTGGCTAATAACCGTTGAAGTGTTTAACTTAATAAAGTAATTTCTTTGTCTGTTGATGTCTTGTGAGATATCAAGCCTGGCCATTGATAACTTTTCATAATAACCGAATTGATGCGGCCGCCATTTTGGATTTCATGGAAAAGTGTAAAAACCTTTTACACGCCCCAAATGTTGTCCAATGTTTACAAAATTTGGCACAGATGATCTTCAGACCAAGCTTCACAAAGGTGTCGGGATGTATTTTACATTTTCAAAACCGTTTGTTCGGTAGAGACGATCAAAGGCGGCGGCGAAGCCGCAAAAGACACGTGAGAGCGTAACTCAGCAACCATTTGTGCGATTGTCACCAAACTTGGGTTCCATCGTTCCCACGAGGAGCAGAGGAGGCCTGCGGTGTTATACCAGAAAAAAACACTGTAAACAATCACTACTTTGGAACGCAAACAGATATTTCAACCAAACTTGGCGTGTTGCATGAGTGCAACAGGTTGTTGTGACTTAATTGTTGCGCAAGTGCTATGGAGGCCTTGTCCTGCTCTGGACTGCTTGGCCCCTCCATTGCTGCTTGCAGCTATATTTGGTGGCCAAGCCGCGAAGCGGCGAAGCCACATAAGTGATTCTACCTTTTCTTATTATTATTATTATTACACTTCTTCTGTCATTGGAGTCTATGGCAGCCCCTAGAACCGTATGGTAAAAAGTTGTGAAATTTGGCACACTCATTAAGCACAATCCCTTCTTTATATTCACCTAGTTTCATGTCTTCCATTGGAGCACTCTAGCGCCACCAACTGGTCAAAGTTGGACTTGTGTTTACATACGTAACTTTTGAACCGTATGACCGATTTTCAAAAATGAGGTACCGTTGGATTCCCTGGATCGAGACGAGTTCAACGCACACCATGGCGTCAATTTCCGGTTATATAGATTTTCTGCCATTTTGAATTTTGTGAAAAAAAGTTTTTTTGCTTCTCCTCCCTCAATTTTGGTCAAATCTTCCCTAGAATTGGCACACATCATCATCAGACCAACCCTCACAGAAGTTATCAAAAGATATTTGATTTTAAAAACCGATTGTCCGGTACAGCCAATCAAAATCGGCAACAAAGCAACCCAACTTGAAGTTGGATCATATCTCAGCTAATCTTTAAGAAATCAACCCCAAACCTTGTGTGATGACTCGGAACCCTCTTCTGAGGCTGTCCAATGAATTTGGTGTCATGTCATTACTGGGCGTGGCCGCAGGAAGCAAAAATGTGTTTTGGCCAATAACTGTTGATTTTTTTGCTTTTATTAAGTGGTTCCTTTGTCTCATGATATGCTGGGACATCCCGTGTGTGATACATGATAACTTGTGATAATAGCAGAATTGATCCGGCCGCCATTTTGAATTCATTGAAAAATGTTTTTTCTCTACTCCTCCTACACATGTTGTCCAATCTTCACCAAATTTCGCAGAGATTATCTTCAGACCAAGCCTCACAAAGGCCATCACATGATTGTTTGATTTTCACAACCGTTTACCCGGTACAGGCAATCAAAATGTGCAATTAAGCCATCAAACAGGAAGTTGGGTCGTATCTCAGCCAATCTTTGATGGATTCACACCAAACTTGCTGCATGCACTCGGAACCCTGTTCTGAGGATTTCTAAAGTGTTTTATGGGTCATTTGACTGCTTGGCCACCACATCGCTGCTTGCAGCTATATTTGGTGGCCAAGCCTTGTTCCATGGAAGTCAATGGCAGCCCCTAGAACCCTTCGACAACTTTTTGTGAAATTTTGCACACTCATTAAGGACAGTTGATTCTATACCTACACCAAGTTTCATGTCTCCCATTAGACCACTCCAGCGCCACCAACGGGTCAAAGTTGGACTTGTGTTTACACACGCAACTTTTGAACCGTATGACCGATTTTCAAAAATGAGGTACCTTTGGATTCCCTGGATCAAGCCGAGTTCAATGCACACCATGGCGTCAATTTCCGGTTATATAGATTTTCCGCTATTTCCGGTTTTATCAAAAACCTTTGAAAGCCTACTCCTCCTACAATTTTTGTCATATCTTTTTCAAAGTTACCAGAGATGATCTTCAGACCAAGCCTCACAAAAGTTATCGAAAAGAATTTTGATCCTCACAACCGTTTGTCCGTTACAGCCAATCAAATTCATCAGAAAAGCCGCCAAACAGGATGTGAAGTCATGTCTCAGCAAATCTTTGAGATATCAACACGAAACTTGGTATATCGATGGAAGACACTACAACATGTTACCGTGTGCAAAGGCAACTTCATATCTCCAAAAATGATTGATATAAAGCAAATTGAACTTATCGCTAACGCTAAAATAATGCTTTACACATCAGCCAGTCAAAAACTGATACTCTGATTCAATCACAAGTTCATATGAAGACTCTTGAGAATGTTTATAACACAAATCTGTGAAAAAGTTGACTGTAAGATCAAAGGTCGATTTTTGGTGAATATTTGAAACATGCTTGCTTGGCTAATTTCTAGCCAAATTTCCAATGAATGTCTCCCCTCCTCCTGCCCGCGCGTGCTCCACATCCTCACACACTCAGCCTTAACTTACACACGCGCGGGCTTGGCAAGACGCACACGCAACATTTCAGGAGAGTGTGGGCTGACCAAGCCCCCACTCATTCCTTAGTCTCTAGCAAAGGCCTTGCATTTCCGATTTTGTATGCAATGATAAAAAGTTATACAAATCCTGAAACATTGAGATATATATATATATATGTATTCATATATATATAAATCTTTATTTCAGACGCCAAGTTCCACATAAAATAACAGACATAGAGCTATGAAGAAGGGAGTAAAACAAAAACATAAAACGTAGATAATACAGTGCATAAAAAGTATGAAGACTTTTGTGCCAATGTAGTCTTAAGTTCCAAGTAATCGATAGCAGCTCTTTAGAGGGTTGACCAGAGCCTCTACTATTCAGTTCTCAGACTTGTCCAGTCGACACATGAAACCATACATCAGTTGTCTCAGGAGTGCCTTACAGGTTGGTTTGTGCTTAGACAGAAACAACTGACCAGCACTATGCCACCTAGGCACATTAAGTAGCAATCTAAAAGCATCATTGAAACCATACATCAGTTGTCTCAGGATTGCCTTACAGGTTGGTACGTGCTTAGACACAAACAACTGACTAGCACTATGCCACCTTGGCACATTAAGTAGCAATCTAAAAGCATCATTGTAGGCTACTTTCAGTATCTGTATACTCCTTTTCCTGTACATAGACCACAAATGAGCAGTGTACAATGGTGTTATGTAGGTTCTAAACAGGGAACATTTAACTGAATCTGAGCACATAGAAAACGTCCTTAATAACATACTGGCCTGAGAATATATTTGACAGCGCTGTTGATACATACCGTTGTCATCTGTCCAATCATCAGAAATGACATGGCCCAGATATTTTATTTCCTCACAAACACCAAGGGGACTGCCAGATAAATAAAAGGTAGGGAAGGTTAATTTCCTGTCCTGATTACTTCTGACTATCATTATGTGGCTTTTCTTTGCATTATATTTTATATCATGATCTAAGCCATACTGAGAGCACACCCATAGCATCTGTTGCAACAGGCTGAGTGGAACCAGATCATTTGCGTACATCAGATGATTGACAATAGATTCACCAACAAGACAGCCTGTATTTGTCTTATTCAGCTGGCTTGACAAGTCGTCCATATCCATATTAAACAAAAAGGGAAATCCAATTCCTCCTTGTCGAACTCCGTTACCAACATGGAAAGGAGCTGATACAACATTGTCCCATTTAACATGAAAAGTTTGATTGGCATACCAGAACACCAAAATCCTCACAAGAGGTTTAGGGACACCTCTCGCTATTAGCTTCATAAACAGTTTTTCATGACAAATTCGATCGAAAGCTTTGTAAGCATCAATAAAGCATAAAAATACAGATGAATTAAGACTTGTGTACCTGAGACAATCTCCTTCAGAGCATAGATACAGAGATCAGTACCATGTTTTCTTTTAAAACCAAACTGATTGTCTGCAGTCAGAATATACATTTCCAATTTCAATCAAATAATTCTCTCAAACACTTTAGACAAGATACTGGCCAATGCAATGGGTCGATAGCTGTCTATGCTTTTCAGTTTACCAGCCTTATCTTTAACAACAGGCACTAACAGTACTGACATAATAGAGTTCGGTAGAACACCATGAACCATAATTCCAGTGAGACACATGGCTAGAAATGGACTGAGTCTATAACTGGCATTTTTTAGATGCTCTGCAGAAATATAATCCATACCACAAGCTTTGTTGTTGTCTAGCATGTGGATGGCATCATAAATATCTACTGGTCTAACTATCAAGTCTGCAGAGATACCTTTATATTGATTATCAATTCTCACTGTGTTACTTTGAACACAATTATATAGTTTACTGTAGTGCTCATGCCATATATCAGCAATCTTCTCTGGACAACTAACCCCTTTGATAACAGAAGGGAGGGGAGTTCTGTTATTATTTATGATCTTGACCTCCTTCCAGAAGTCAGTAAGATTGTTATTCTGCATCTTTCTGGCCAGCGAGTCTGCTCTCATTGTGTTTTCATTTCTCTAAATGAAACGAGTGCATATTTAAATCTAGCATTTGTGAGGTTTTTGTTATCAAGCAGCACTCCCTGTCTGGGTCTGCCTGCCTCTGACCAGACTCTAAAGGCTTCTCTAGCAGCAGCATGTTGCTCAGACACAAACTCATTCCAGACAGGCCGTGCGTTAGGGACCTTACTCTTGTGATTAATAAAAGGTTCACTGGAAGCATAAAGACATTTGACAATATCATCATACATGGCACAGAGCTTTTCAGCATGATGTTTATCCTTGCAGTTCATATCCGTGCACATTAGGGCATCCCTAGAAAATGCAACATCACTATGTAAGCTGTCAGTTAATAGAGGAATATCTGTGCATAACCTCTTTGGTCAATTTTGACCAGTCCAGTTTTCTTGGGGGGCCAGCAACAAGGGTACACTCAACATTTAGCAGCATAGCAACTGGTATGTGATCAGTGGTGGCCAGCCCATAACACATCTCTATACTTTCCAGTGAGTCATGAGCATCGGCTGTGGTTACAATATGGTCTAGCCAGGAAGTTGTGTGCCACGTTTCACTTATATAGGTAAAACTTGTATCAGGCAATAACGCTTGATATAATTAATTTAGTTTCATTACAGAACTGCTGCAGATGTTGTGCAAATAAACACTTATCTGACATGTCAGCATTAAAATCACCCATGACATAGACACAACATGAACTATTGTCCTCTATGAAGGACTGAATAAAAGCTAACCTGTTCTGAAATTCATCCTCATGGTCATAGGATTCATATGGTGTGTACACATTTACAATAGTACATTTATTTTCATTGTGATTAAACTCCAACCCCAATAGCCCAGTCAACGTTAAGCCACACCACCTTTACCGTTGGGTCATATTTTATGTTCCACAGTATAGCTACACCACCAGCTATCCTCCCACAAACCATTCTCATGCTGAGATCGGTAGTGGACTCTCCAGCACCATGAAAGTTCTTGTGTAGGGAGTTCAATTTGTCCAGATCTTGCTTGGCCATCCAGGTTTCTTGAAGGCAGACAATGTCACTCTCGTCCAGCAATGTGTCCACCACCAAACGTCTTGATCTATCAGCAGCAGTATGTCCTACTCGGAGGCCACGAGCGTTGTAGGATACAACCCGCATTAATGATCTACCACGGACCCATCAGGGCAGCTGGCCGGTGTGTCTGTCTCCCTGGTCTCTACATAAAGGCCTACATTCATCCCAGCATCATGACTGAGCTGAAGCTCGGTACCCTGAGAGCGGGGGGTATGCTCTGGTCGAGCTTTTTTGAAAGTATAGACCAAGGGTAATTACCACACCACAACTGTCCCACCATTACCCATAGGTGGCGCTACATTCCACGCCCTAAAGCACAAAGGCTTTCTTGAATGGATAGGCTAACCAAGCCCCCTCCCTTCACTCCTTGGGTTGAAATAAAGGCCCTTGTGGATCTTGATGGTATTATATTTCAGATTTGGTATCCCATTGGTAATTCTGCAGCATAGATTTTTCTATACAGTTCCAATTTGTCAAGAATATACATTTTTCAATGGTTCGCAATGTTTGGAGGAATCCGCCATTACTGCTTGCAGTTATATTTATTAGGATTCCTCCGTCAGGAGGAAACCTATTGTTATTGTTAGTTTTATTAGGATTCCTCCGTCAGGAGGAAACCTATTGTTATTGTTAGTTTTATTATTATTCTTGTTCCATGGAAGTCAATGGCAGTCCCTAGAACCCTTCGACAACTTTTTGTGAAATTTGGCACACTCATTAAGGACAGTTGATTCTATACCTACACCAAGTTTCATGTCTCCCATTAGACCACTCCAGCGCCACCAACGGGTCAAAGTTGGACTTGTGTTTACACACGCAACTTTTGAACCGTATGACCCATTTTCAAAAATGAGGTACCATTGTATTCCCTGGATCAAGCCGAGTTCAACGCACCCCATGGCGTCAATTTCCGGTTATATAGATTTTCCGCTATTTCCGGTTTTATCAAAAACCTTTGAAAGCCTACTCCTCCTACAATTTTTGTCATATCTTCTTCAAAGTTACCAGAGATGATCTTCAGACCAAGCCTCAACAAAAGTTATCAAAAAGAATTTTGATCCTCACAACCGTTTGTCCGGTACAGCCAATCAAATTCATCAGAAAAGCCGCCAAACAGGATGTGAAGTCATGTCTCAGCAAATCTTTGAGATATCAACACAAAACTTGGTATATCGATGGAAGACACTACAACATGTTACCGTGTGCAAAGGCAACTTCATATCTCCAAAAATGATTGATATAAAGCATATTGAACTTATCGCTAACGCTAAAATAATGCTTTACACATCAGCCAGTCAAAAACTGATACTCTGATTCAATCACAAGTTCATATGAAGACTCTTGAGAATGTTTATAACAGAAAATCTTTGAAAAAGTTGACTGTAAGATCAAAGGTCGATTTTTGGTGAATATTTGAAACATGCTTGCTTGGCTAATTTCTAGCCAAATTTCCAATGAATGTCTCCCCTCCTCCTGCCCGAGCGTGCTCCACATCCTCACACACTCAGCCTTAACTTACACACGCGCGGGCTTGGCAAGACGCACACGCAACATTTCAGGAGAGTGTGGGCTGACCAAGCCCCCACTCATTCCTTAGTCTCTGGCAAAGGCCTTGTGGATCTTGTAATCTTGGATCTCTTAACAAAAGCTGATCTTTTTGGTATTGCATTTCCGATTTTGTATGCAATGGTAAAAAGTTATACAAATCCTGAAACATTGATATATATATATATATATATGTATTTAAATATATATAAATCTTTATTTCAGACGCCAAGTTCCACATAAAACAACAGACATAGAGCTATAAAAAAGGGAGTAAAACAAAAACATAAAACATAGATAATACAGTGCATAAAAAGTATGAAGACTTTTGTGCCAATGTAGTCTTAAGTTCCAAGTAATCGATAGCAGCTCTTTAGAGGGTTGACCAGAGCCTCTACTATTCAGTTCTCAGACTTGTCCAGTCGACACATGAAACCATACATCAGTTGTCTCAGGAGTGCCTTACAGGTTGGTACGTGCTTAGACAGAAACAACTGACCAGCACTATGCCACCTAGGCACATTAAGTAGCAATCTAAAAGCATCATTGAAACCATACATCAGTTGTCTCAGGATTGCCTTACAGGTTGGTACGTGCTTAGACGCAAACAACTGACTAGCACTATGCCACCTTGGCACATTAAGTAGCAATCTAAAAGCATCATTGTAGGCTACTTTCAGTATCTGTATACTCCTTTTCCTGTACATAGACCACAAATGAGCAGTGTACAATGGTGTTATGTAGGTTCTAAACAGGGAACATTTAACTGAATCTGAGCACATAGAAAACGTCCTTAATAACATACTGGCCTGAGAATATATTTGACAGCGCTGTTGATACATATCGTTGTCATCTGTCCAATCATCAGAAATGACATGGCCCAGATATTTTATTTCCTCACAAACACCAAGGGGACTGCCAGATAAATAAAAGGTAGGGAAGGTTAATTTCCTGTCCTGATTACTTCTGACTATCATTATGTGGCTTTTCTTTGCATTATATTTGATATCATGATCTAAGCCATACTGAGAGCACACCCATAGCATCTGTTGCAACAGGCTGAGTGGAACCAGATCATCTGCGTACATCAGATGATTGACAATAGATTCACCAACAAGACAGCCTGTATTTGTCTTTTTCAGCTGGCTTGATAAGTCGTCCATATCCATATTAAACAAAAAGGGAAATCAAATTCCTCCTTGTCGAACTCCGTTACCAACATGGAATGGAGCTGATACAACATTGTCCCATTTAACATGAAAAGTTTGATTGGCACACCAGAACACCAAAATCCTCACAAGAGGTTTAGGGACACCTCTCGCTATTAGCCTCATAAACAGTTTTTCATGACAAATTCGATCGAAAGCTTTGTAAGCATCAATAAAGCATAAAAATACAGATGAATTAAGACTTGTGTACCTGAGACAATCTCCTTCAGAGCATAGATACAGAGATCAGTACCATGTTTTCTTTTAAAAAACCAAACTGATTTTCTGCAGTCAGAATATACATTTCCAATTTCAATCAAATAATTCTCTCAAACACTTTAGACAAGATACTGGCCAATGCAATGGGTCAATAGTTGTCTATGCTGTTCAGTTTACCAGCCTTATCTTTAACAACAGGCACTAACATTACTGACATGATTGAGTTCGGTAGAACACCATGAACCATAATTCCAGTGAGACACATGGCTAGTAATGGACTGAGTCTATAACTGGCATTTTTTAGATGCTCTGCAGAAATGCAATCCATACCACAAGCTTTGTTGTTGTCTAGCATGTGGATGGCATCATAAATATCTACTGATCTAACTATTAAGTCTGCAGAGATACCTTTATATTAGTGCTGTCAAACGATTAAAATATTTAATCGCGATTAATCGCATTAATGTCATAGTTAACTCGCGATTAATCACAATTAATCGCACATTTCTATTTCTATCTATTCTAAATGTCCCTTGATTTCTTTTTGTCCCATTCTTTTTTCAAATTTTAATGCTCTTATCAACATGGAAAAGTGGTTCGGATTGCTTCGTGCAAATATTTTTTGTTATTGAAAACAACATTGCAATCGCCTGGCTTTGACGAGGGGGCGGAGAATTTGCATCATCTGTGTGCTTGGCCATCAAGTGGTATTTCAGACTGGACGTGCTGCAATGATAGCTCATTTTACAACGACAAAACACACAGATCACTTTGGTCTTGTCAATGGAACCATTTGGCAACTTTTTAAAAGTAAACTTTCCATTCAGAATCTTATTGGCATCCATTTCGGCGTCTCGCGCTCGCCATCCACTCAAAACGTAAAGTTAACCTACTACCAGAGAATGTCTCATATCCGTAAACGGGCTCTGCTACTACGCTTTAGCCGGATCGCAAGCCAAACAAGTGTGTGGCGTGCCTGTTGTTTTGTGTCCGGTCTAGCTAGATCCGGTGTGGTGTTGTAGTTTTTCTAACTTCGGTAGTTGTTGCAACAGCATGTGAAAAAAAACTACAAAGTTTGCTAGGCCAAAAAGAGCGTTAATCACGCGATAAAAAAATTGACGCCGTTAATTTGGGTTTGCGTTAACGCCGTTAATAACGCGTTAAACTGACAGCACTACTTTATATTCATTATCAATTCTCACTGTGTTACTTTTAACACAATTAAATAGTTTACTGTAGTGCTCATGCCATAGATCAGCAATCTTCTCTGGACAACTAACCCCTTTGATATCAGAAGGGAGGGGAGTTCTGTTATTATTTATGATCTTGACCTCCTTTCAGAAGTCAGTAAGATTGTTATTCTGCATCTTTCTGGCCAGCGAGTCTGCTCTCATTGTGTTTTCATTTCTCTTAATGAAACGAGTGCATATTTAAATCTAGCATTTGTGAGGTTTTTGTTATCAAGCAGCACTCCCTGTCTGGGTCTGCCTGCCTCTGACCAGACTCTAAAGGCTTCTCTAGCAGCAGCATGTTGCTCAGACACAAACTCATTCCAGACAGGCCGTGCGTTAGTTGTGTGCCACGTTTCACTTATATAGGTAAAACTTGTATCAGGCAATAACGCTTGATATATTAATTTAGTTTCATTACAGAACTGCTGCAGATGTTGTGCGAATAAACACTTATCTGACATGTCAGCATTAAAATCACCCATGACATAGACACAACATGAACTATTGTCCTCTATGAAGGACTGAATAAAAGCTAACCTGTTCTGAAATTCATCCTCATGGTCATAGGATTCATATGGTGTGTACACATTTACAATAGTAAATTAATTTTCATTGTGATTAAACTCCAACCCAATAGCCCAGTCAACGTTAAGCCACACCACCTTTACCGTTGGGTCATATTTTATGTTCCACAGTATAGCTACACCACCAGCTATCCTCCCACAAACCATTCTCATGCTGAGATCGGTAGTGGACTCTCCAGCACCATGAAAGTTCTTGTGTAGGGAGTTCAATTTGTCCAGATCTTGCTTGGCCATCCAGGTTTCTTGAAGGCAGACAATGTCACTCTCGTCCAGCAATGTGTCCACCACCAAACGTCTTGATCTATCAGCAGCAGTATGTCCTACTCGGAGGCCACGAGCGTTGTAGGATACAACCCGCATTAATGATCTACCACGGACCCATCAGGGCAGCTGGCCGGTGTGTCTGTCTCCCTGGTCTCTACATATAGGCCTACATTCATCCCAGCATCATGACTGAGCTGAAGCTCGGTACCCTGAGAGCGGGGGTTATGCTCTGGTCGAGCTTTTTTGAAAGTATAGACCAAGGGTAATTACCACACCACAACTGTCCAACCATTACCCATAGGTGGCGCTACATTCCACGCCCTAAAGCACAAAGGCTTTCTGGAATGGATAGGCTAACCAAGCCCCCTCCCTTCACTCCTTGGGTTGAAATAAAGGCCCTTGTGGATCTTGATGGTATTATATTTCAGATTTGGTATCCCATTGGTAATTCTGCAGCATAGATTTTTCTAAACAATTCCAATTAGTCAAGAATATACATTTTTCAATGGTTCGCAATGTTTGGAGGAATCCGCCATTACTGCTTGCAGTTATATTTATTATTATTATTCTTGTTCCATGGAAATCAATGGCAGCCCCTAGAACCCTTCGACAACCTTTTGTGAAATTTTGCACACTCATTAAGGACAGTTGATTCTATACCTACACCAAGTTTCATGTCTCCCATTAGACCACTCCAGCGCCACCAACGGGTCAAAGTTGGACTTGTGTTCACACACACAACTTTTGAACCGTATGACCGATTTTCAAAAATGAGGTACCATTGGATTCCCTGGATCAAGCCGAGTTCAACGCACCCCATGGCGTCAATTTCCAATTTTTTATATAGATTTTCCGCTATTTCCGGTTTTATCAAAAACCTTTGAAAGCCTACTCCTCCTACAATTTTTGTCATATCTTCTTCAAAGTTACCAGAGATGATCTTCAGACCAAGCCTCAACAAAAGTTATCAAAAAGAATTTTGATCCTCACAACCGTTTGTCCGGTACAGCCAATCAAATTCATCAGAAAAGCCGCCAAACAGGATGTGAAGTCATGTCTCAGCAAATCTTTGAGATATCAACACAAAACTTGGTATATCGATGGAAGACACTACAACATGTTACCGTGTGCAAAGGCAACTTCATATCTCCAAAAATGATTGATATAAAGCATATTGAACTTATCGCTAACGCTAAAATAATGCTTTACACATCAGCCAGTCAAAAACTGATACTCTGATTCAATCACAAGTTCATATGAAGACTCTTGAGAATGTTTATAACACAAATCTGTGAAAAAGTTGACTGTAAGATCAAAGGTCGATTTTTGGTGAATATTTGAAACATGCTTGCTTGGCTAATTTCTAGCCAAATTTCCAATGAATGTCTCCCCTCCTCCTGCCCGCGCGTGCTCCACATCCTCACACACTCAGCCTTAACTTACACACGCGCGGGCTTGGCAAGACGCACACGCAACATTTCAGGAGAGTGTGGGCTGACCAAGCCCCCACTCATTCCTTAGTCTCTAGCAAAGGCCTTGTGGATCTTGTAATCTTGGATCTCTTAACAAAAGCTGATCTTTTTGGTATTGCATTTCCAATTTTGTATGCAATGGTAAAAAGTTATACAAATCCTGAAACATTGATATATATATATATATATATATATATATATGTATTTATATATATAAATCTTTATTTCAGACGCCAAGTTCCACATAAAATAACAGACATAGAGCTATAAAAAAGGGAGTAAAACAAAAATATAAAACATAGATAATACAGTGCATAAAAAGTATGAAGACTTTTGTGCCAATGTAGTCTTAAGTTCCAAGTAATCGATAGCAGCTCTTTAGAGGGTTGACCAGAGCCTCTACTATTCAGTTCTCAGACTTGTCCAGTCGACACATGAAACCATACATCAGTTGTCTCAGGAGTGCCTTACAGGTTGGTACGTGCTTAGACAGAAACAACTGACCAGCACTATGCCACCTAGGCACATTAAGTAGCAATCTAAAAGCATCATTGAAACCATACATCAGTTGTCTCAGGATTGCCTTACAGGTTGGTACGTGCTTAGACACAAACAACTGACTAGCACTATGCCACCTTGGCACATTAAGTAGCAATCTAAAAGCATCATTGTAGGCTACTTTCAGCATCTATATACTCCTTTTCCTGTACATAGACCACAAATGAGCAGTGTACAATGGTGTTATGTAGGTTCTAAACAGGGAACATTTAACTGAATCTGAGCACATAGAAAACGTCCTTAATAACATACTGGCCTGAGAATATATTTTACAGCGCTGTTGATACATACCGTTGTCATCTGTCCAATCATCAGAAATGACATGGCCCAGATATTTTATTTCCTCACAAACACCAAGGGGACTGCCAGATAAATAAAAGGTAGGGAAGGTTAATTTCCTGTCCTGATTACTTCTGACTATCATTATGTGGCTTTTCTTTGCATTATATTTGATATCATGATCTAAGCCATACTGAGAGCACACCCATAGCATCTGTTGCAACAGGCTGAGTGGAACCAGATCATCTGCGTACATCAGATGATTGACAATAGATTCACCAACAAGACAGCCTGTATTTGTCTTATTCAGCAGGCTTGATAAGTCGTCCATATCCATATTAAACAAAAAGGGAAATCAAATTCCTCCTTGTCGAACTCCGTTACCAACATGGAAAGGAGCTGATACAACATGGTCCCATTTAACATGAAAAGTTTGATTGGCATACCAGAACACCAAAATCCTCACAAGAGGTTTAGGGACACCTCTCGCTATTAGCTTCATAAACAGTTTTTCATGACAAATTTGATCGAAAGCTTTGTAAGCATCAATAAAGCATAAAAATACAGATGAATTAAGACTTGTGTACCTGAGACAATCTCCTTCAGAGCATAGATACAGAGATCAGTACCATGTTTTCTTTTAAAACCAAACTGATTTTCTGCAGTCAGAATATACATTTCCAATTTCAATCAAATAATTCTCTCAAACACTTTAGACAAGATACTGGCCAATACAATGGGTCGATAGTTGTCTATGCTGTTCAGTTTACCAGCCTTATCTTTAACAACAGGCACTAACAGTACTGACATAATAGAGTTCGGTAGAACACCATGAACCATAATTCTAGTGAGACACATGGCTAGTAATGGACTGAGTCTATAACTGGCATTTTTTAGATGCTCTGCAGAAATGCAATCCATACCACAAGCTTTGTTGTTGTCTAGCATGTGGATGGCATCATAAATATCTACTGATCTAACTATCAAGTCTGCAGAGATACCTTTATATTCATTATCAATTCTCACTGTGTTACTTTTAACACAATTAAATAGTTTACTGTAGTGCTCACGCCATAGATCAGCAATCTTCTCTGGACAACTAACCCCTTGGATATCAGAAGGGAGGGGAGTTCTGTTATTATTTATGATCTTGACCTCCTTCCAAAAGTCAGTAAGATTGTTATTCTGCATCTTTCTGGCCAGCGAGTCTGCTCTCATTGTGTTTTCATTTCTCTTAATAAAACGAGTGCATATTTAAAAATGGCATTTGTGAGGTTTTTGTTATCAAGCAGCACTCCCTGTCTGGGTCTGCCTGCCTCTGACCAGACTCTAAAGGCTTCTCTAGCAGCAGCATGTTGCTCAGACACAAACTCATTCCAGCCAGGCCGTGTGTTAGGGACCTTACTCTTGTGATTAATAAAAGGTTCACTGGAAGCATTAAGATATTTGACAATATCATCATACATGGCACAGAGCTTTTCAGCATGATGTTTATCCTTGCAGTTCATATCCGTGCACATTAGGGCATTCCTAGGCTATGCAACATCACTATGTAAGCTGTTAGTTAATAGAGAATATCTGTGCATAACCTCTTTGGTCAATTTTGACCAGTCTAGTTTTCTTGGGGGGCCAGCAACAAGAGTACACTCTCAACATTTAGCAGCATAGCAACTGGTATGTGATCAGTGGTGGCCAGCCCATAACACATCTCTATACTTTACAGTGAGTCATGAGCATCGACTGTGGTCACAATATGGTCTAGCCAGGAAGTTGTGTGCCACGCTTCACTTACATAGGTAAAACTTGTATCATGCAATAACGCTTGATATAATTAATTTAGTTTCATTACAGAACTGCTGCAGATGTTGTGCGAATAAACACTTGTCCAAACTCCAACCCAATAGCCCAGTCAACGTTAAGCCACACCACCTTTACCGTTGGGTCATATTTTATGTTCCACAGTATAGCTACACCACCAGCTATCCTCCCACGAACCATTCTCATGCTGAGATCGGTAGTGGACTCTCCAGCACCATGAAAGTTCTTGTGTAGGGAGTTCAATTTGTCCAGATTCATCACTCATTCATCACCCACTCATTCCTTAGTCTCTAGCAAAGGCCTTGTGGATCTTGATGGTATTGCATTTCCGATTTTGTATGCGATGGTAAAAAGTTCTCAAAATCCTGAAACATTGATAGTAAAGACCAAGAGTTACAACCACACTTAAACAAAAGCCCATGTGGATCTTGTTGGTATTGCATTTCCGATTTAGTATGCAATGGTAGAAAGTTCTAAAAATCCTGAAACATTGATAGTATAGGCCAAGAGTAATTACCACACCACAACTGGCCAACCATTACAAGCACAAAGATACAAGGCTTTCGGGAATGGATAGGCCCAGCAAGCTTGCTCCCTTCACTTCTTGGCTTGAAATAAAGAGCCTTGTGGATCTTGATGGTATTGCATTTCAGATTTGGTGTCCTATTGGTAATTCTGCAGCATTGATTTTTCTAAACAGTTACAATTTGTCAAGAATATACATTTTTCAATGGTTCGCAATGCTTTACACATCAGCCAGTCAAACAAGTTCATATGAAGACTCTTGAGAATGTTTAGTGCACAGATCTGAGAAACAGTTGACAGTAAGATGAAAGGTCGATTTTTGGTGAATATTTGAAACATGCATGCTTGGCTAATTTCTAGGCAAATTTCCAATGAAATGTGTCCCCTGCTCCTCCCTGTGCGTGCTCCAAATTCTCACAAACTCATTCTTCCCTTGACACACGCGCGGGCTTGGCAAGACACACACTCAATCAGGAGAGTGTGGGCTGACCAAGCCCCCACTCATTCCTTGAATGTCTGCATAGGCCCTTGAGGACCTTGGTGTCATTGCAGTTGAGATTTGGTATATAATGGTAAAAAGGTCTCCAAATCCTGAAACATTGATAGTAAAGGCCAAGAGTAACAACCACACTTTAACCAAAGCCCATGTGGATCTTGTTGGTATTGCATTTCCGATTTTGTATGCAATGGTAAAATGTTCAAATGTTCAAAAAATTCTGAAACATTGATAGTATAGGCCAAGAGTAATTACCACACCACAAATGGCCCACCATTACCCATAGGTGGCGCTACAGGCCACGCCCTAAAGCACAAAGATACAAGGCTTTCTGGAATGGATAGGCTAATCAAGCCCGCTCCCTTCACTTCTTGGCTTGAAATAAAGGCCCTTGTGGATCTTGATGGTATTGCTTTTCCGATTTTGTATGCAATAGTAAAAAGTTCTCCAAATCCTGAAACATTGATTGTATAGGCCAAGAGTAACTACCACACTTTAACAAAAGCCCATGTGGATCTTGTTGGTATTGCATTTCCGATTTTGTATGCTATAGTAAAAAGTTTTTAAAATCCTGAAACATTGTTAGTGTAGGCCAAGAGTAATTACCACACCACAAATGGTCCACCATTACCCATAGGTGGCGCTACAGGCCACAACCTAAAGCACAAAGATACAAGGCTTTCTGGAATGGATAGGCTCACCAAGCCCCCTCCTTTCACGTCTTGGCTTGAAATAAAGGCCCTTGTGGATCTTGATGGTATTGCATTTCAGATTTGGTATCCCATTGGTAAATCTGCAGCATAGATTTTTCTATACAGTTACAATTTGTCAAGAATATACCTTTTTCAATGGTTCGCAGTGTTTGGAGGAATCCGCCATTACTGCTTGCAGTTATATTGTTAGATTCATTTTTTTTATGTAAAAATATTGGTTGGAGATATAGAAGGGCCCAGAAAAAACTGCTCAGCAAAAAAAAAGTGACATTTGCTTATATATTTGTTCTCCATTATTTTTTATATTTTACCATTGGTACATTATATGTAGTTACAGATTAATATATGCATTTCACACTCGGTTGGTCCATTGTCACAGAATTTGCATACCCTGGACTTTCCCTAACTTTCTCCCATCCAGTGCACACGTGAGGCCTTGCAGCCCAGCTGCACAGGATATACGGAGTTGAAGGACATAAATCTGTCCTCTGATATCTGGGCCTTGTAGTTCCCTATCTGGGTCTTGTAGTCCTTCCGGGAAGAAACCTACACACATACTTCTTTCTCTTGAACTCAACTGGACTTCCACATTTTGGCCTTTATATCTTCTACGTTTTAGTGGTAATACTAATCAGTCAACAGCTTTGCATCTGGTTTTCAGTAATATAGCATATAAAAGTAATAAAGGTGATTAAGAGGTTCATTTTCAATCATATAATCCATAATAATTTCAACTTCATAATTACAGCAGCATGATGTTTTTTCCACTATAATACCTGGAAAGCAAAATCAGTGAACACCGTTACAGGTATTTGGATGTGTTCCCAGAGGAGAAATTAAAACCAAAACATCACTTCCTTGAACATTATCCACGGCTTACAACTGCTTTTGGGCAGCTTGTGGCTCTCTGGACCATGCGTTTTGAAGCCAAATACAGATTCTTTAAAAGGATTGTGAAGCAGACCAGGTGTTTCAGAAACATTCTAACATGGTTCTAATGACCAAGGCAAGAAAACACCAATTAATGATTGCATACCACACTCATGATGCTAACATTCAAAAGCCAACATTATTGGTTTCTAGAATGACCCAGGTGTCCATGGAGGTTCTAACAGACAGTATTAAAGAGTCAATTGCAAGGAAGTTTCCCAGTGCATTGGTCGTTAAAATGACAAACAAGGTTACGATATTCGGCACCGACTATTGTGTTGGAATGTTTTTACCTTTTGGATCAACAGGAGGATTGTCGGACTTTGGAGAAATACTCCAAATAATCATTGTGCATGAAAGCCCTGTCTTTGTTCTGAAGTTGTTGAGTGGGTGGGACCATGAGCACTTGAGAAGCTTCAAAGTAGAGCCCACAGCCAAGATCGTAGTCAATGAATTATTCTGTTATCATGCCATAACAATCATGTGTGTCTAACATTTTGAACATTTTAAATTTGAACATACTACAATCTCTTCTCTTTCTTTTTCACTAAAGGTGATGACACCACATGCTCCAAACATGTCAGTCGTGTTGCGAGTCATTCTTGAAGAACATGATATACGAAAAATGAAGCTTCCATCCGGAATTCCGAATACGGTGGAAGATCTTGTTTCAATCATCGTTGAAACATTCCAATTACATGGGGAGTTTGGATTATTGTACGAGGACCAAGATTTTGGGAACCAATTTTTCAGTGTCACCTAAACAGCCGACCTGTACGACAAGGCCACTGTGAAAATTGTAAGAAGAGCCTCTGGTCACCCTTGACCTGTGTCCACTAGGTGAATCTTGTCTGTCCTCTACCCTGAGTTCAGCAGACAGCTACCCTGCAGATAATAGTGAATTAGACACCAACGCTGTGGATGACTCTGCATCATCCAGCTCACAAGACACCATTCTTCTCCCTGCGTCATACCGCTCTGCTCCATGGCCAGTGCCGTTTCAAGTCCCAAAGTTTTCCCGCGATGTTGAACTTATCCTCGCAGAGGCAAACAAGACATGTCATGCCAATGGAACACACTTCCTGTGTTAAATTGTCAATAATGCAAGACCTTACCAAAGCCATATTCACTTACTCAGCCTACCCTTCAGGTCAGCAAATTTGCTCAGTGGCTGAAGACCTTGTGGAGAAGTTTCCATGACTTAAGGAGCTTGGGTCCTTCGCAGGGATGTATGGTTGGCAGCAACGCCTCAAGTATAAGATGCACAACTACCATGCCAAGCTGAAATCATGAAAATATGCCTATCCTGAAATAAAAGTAAACATTTACATTTATGCATTTAGCAGATGCTTTTATCCAAAGCGACTTCCAAGAGAGAGCTTTACAAAAGAGCATAGGTCACTGATCATAACAACGAGGTAGTCCCAAACATTGCAAGCAGCCAAACCGTGAAGCATACATTGTGAAAAACTAAACAAGTGCCAAAAGGGAAGACCCATAAGAGCATGCAGTTATGCAAGTTACAAATTTAAAAACAACATGAACCACAAAAAAGTGCAGGACTGTACCTGTAGAAGAACAATCAATAGTAGAATATTTCACAGCGAGTACAAGACTTATTACAAAAACATATTAAAGAGGAAGCAAATGAGCGATGCAGCCCCAGCAAAAAATAAATAAAAGAAGAACAACGAAAAGATAATCGGAGACAAAATGTCCAAAACCTTTTCAATGTGAAGAGTGGAGGCGGTGACCCTCAGCCCAGCTGTCAGTGTCTTCAAAGAGAGGTGGCCTGGATTATTCAGTGAGGCTGAAGTAAGAATGTTTTGTTAATATTTTTCAGTTCATCTCATTTGTCTACTTAAACTTAGTTTTAGGTCTTTTAGAATTGGTGACTATCATTGAGAAAGTTGTGTGAATTGAGAATGTTCCTTTACTCATTTCCTAGATCAAAGAGAAGTTCTGTTGTTGTATAACAAAAATGTCCCTGGAACAGACGTTCATGCTGAAACTCGATGGGTACACACCACGTCTTCTGCAGTTGATGCGGGCCAAAGGAGGAGCTGCTGGTACTACGATGCTTAACTCTTGAGCATTGTAAATTAGGTAGTTGTTTTTTCACAAAAGGTGTAAAGATTTTGCAAAATAAGTTTAGTCACTAAAATGCATCTATTTACAGTCCCAATGTGTCAAGCAAAAGAAGGATGCAGTTGTCTGTTGCCTAATTAAGTATCTTGGGGAACGTCAAGAGGAGCTCTTCCAAGACTGCCAGGTATGTTATTACAGTTTATCTCCATTGGTTTGGCTCATTTCTTGAAACAGAAATTACATTCTCAAAACACCATGGACAAAACTCCAAACCACTTGGCAATTGCTCACAACAGAATTTAATTTCTCATTAATTTCATCAAAATTGCAAATAATTAAGCACATCTCAATGTCTCAGTACATCATTGCAAATTATTAAGTACAGGTAGCCTACATTTAGCACAATTTCCAAGTGAATAGATCTTGTTGATCTAAACTGATTGTTGATTCTCAGTCTAATGGTTAATAGCCATAAATGAATCCAAAGCGATTCCTTCCACGTCTTCTACCTTTTGCCAGATTGAAACCCGCCTCATCAAGGTATATGAATGTGTGCAGCGGTTCCCTGGCCTCCAGGTCCAGTACATGCTTTATTACAGATGAGGAAGTGAGAAAAACTATAACAACTTTTTCTGTGTAACAATGCATTTTGGACAACATATTGTACAGTATGCACTGTGAACACACATACCCAGAACCTATTACTATGTGTGCCGCCCAGGGGCGGTCTTTCCTACAGGCGGTATTGACAAGTTCATGAGCCGTTTCCGCTCTACTTCCTGAACTGCTCCCCTATATGCAATCCACTTCCGTTCTGGCGGGCTGGGTTTGTTTTGCTAGCTAGATCCGTTGTGCCGACAAAGCACTGATATCGCAGTGACAAAGAGGATATACAATTTACAACATGAAGAAAAGTGGTTCGGGAACGACGTGTGCGGTAGTTGGTTGCTAACACTCGAGAAAGCACCTGAACGAGTGGTTAGATAGAGTGCTACGACCAGTTTTAAAACCTAGAATCGCCTCTAGAATTGCCTCTAGCCTCTTACTGTTAGGCTATACTACAGTATTGTTTGAAGGCTATTCACATTTTTTTGTTGTTCCTCGTCCTATTGTTGCAGTGGATTTAATAATTATACATTGATATGTGGATATAATAATTCAAACCTTTCAAAGTGCCAATACACACATCTATATAAGCCCGCCATGAGGTGTGTAGCCAACCGGTGCTTGTTTAAAGCAGTCATAACCGGGTTCATAGGAAGAATAGATACGTAGGCACTTCACGCAGTGACAAGCCACATAAATAAGGATAACAGTGTACTGCCTGTCTTGTCCTTCTGAAGTTGTTAAATTGAATAGGCCTGAACATCAACATGTAACATCAAGTATAGCCTAGAAATTCCAAACTAATTAGCGTTAGCTTTCAATTTTGCATATGCCTAGGCTACTTGTACCGTGTCCAGGCAATAAATAAAGAACATTAAACTACATGTTTTGCCAGGATAACTGGCAAGACCATTGAATGTTCATGATGTTCCTGTGTGTTTATTCCTTTGACTGGGTACAACAACGCGATCAGTCAACCGACTATAAATGTTTTTAATGTCGGGCTACAAATTGATTGAACAACTTCGGTCTGATATGTGTGGCATCCTTTAGCCTACATTTTGTTGAGAGATTGAAGAGCTAGACAACAAATGTTCTAATGAATCACCAACTACTAGTCATCTTCTGACATTGCCTTTGCTCCATGTTAAAAGCTCCAAAATGATGGACTGGCAAAAGCTTTATAACTATAAATCTACTCTAAATGTACTTAAAAGTATGGCGACAACGTTATCCACAAGTACATGCCACAACGTTGGCAACTTATCCAGTAGTAAATGTCAAACGACAAGTATGTCAAAGTAGTAGAACCATGATCCCAAGCTATCATAGACAAATCGCTGTGTTTACACCGGCAGATGCTATGCAAACCACTTCCGGCGGAAATGAATTGCATATTTGTAGAGTTATGGCAGAGAATGTCTAATAAAGAGAGAACTCCCAATCTCGGGAAACTTCCGGGTTCTGAACTGGTTGCAGTTCCACTCAAGTTCCATATGAGGGCGCTAACGGTCGAGTGCAGAATGAATGGAGGTCTATGGAGCTATACCCCTCAAAATCCACTTTTCTCAGGATATAATTTTTTTTCTAGTAATTTGAATTCTGAAATCGAAAGGGGAGGCAAAAAAAATACACACCACGGGGTGTTGGATTTTTTAAAGTCGCCGTTCTGTTCTAAAAAAAACCTTTGAAAATGGCATTGACGTCATACACAACGTACAACCAGAGCTACTGCTTGACGGCAAGCTCTGGTTACTTCCACTTTTCTCTCGAGGCATCGACAACACAGCTGACAGGTTAGGCTCTCCCTGTCAATACACATGCTAGAAATAGTTTTGGCTTGCCGATGTTGTTGCTAATGTTGCTAATGCTCTGACATTCTGGTTCTGCTTCGGATGCCATCAAGCGGGATCTCTGGTCGTAGTCAGTCCTTCACTAACCAATCAGCATTCGTTAGCAGAATGCTAGCGTGTTATGGGCCACAACAACTTACCATGTAAGAAATCGAAAGGATATAAGTTCTCGTTCATTCAACTTTTGACTTGTAATCTATGTTGAACATGCAAAAACTACAATCAAATCTGAGATTTATCAACAACAATCAGGCGAAAAAGACAAATTTAGCCGTTTAGCTCCATAGACTCCCATTCATTTTGCACTCGACCACGATCACTCCCAGTGGAACTCTGGTGGAACTGCAACAAAATTCAGTACAATGGGGCTTACAGTTTTTCTCGATTGCTTTGGCTCAATTCTTGAAACAGAAATGACATTCTCAAAGCTCCACGTGCATTTAGCAAAATAGCCTATATGGTTCAGCACAACTACATAGATCACCTTCAAAAGGTCATATCTCACCCAAAACAGTTAACTCATGCTTCAAAACCAAATCATTTTCTCATATAAATAGTCAGTGCCCTCAAAATGAAAAGTTCCTTCTCGATTGCTTTGGCTCATCGCTCGAAAAAAAATTGAACATTCTCAAACCTTTAAAACATTTGCCAAAATAACCCAGATGGTTCAGCAAAACACCATGGAACACCGGCAAAGGGTCATCTCTTTCCTAAAACAGACAACTTATCAGTCAAAACTAAATCCTTCTCTCATACAAATAGTCAGTGCCCCGAAAATGAAAAGTCCCTTTGGCATTGTGTAAACACTGCAGGTCAAAATGTTTAGATGTTTTGTCAGTATGGCAGTGAACCTTAGAAATATCCCTCATGTGCACTGTGCTACAGTTACTGTAGTAGATGTTTTCTTTCCAGAATACAATGTGTCTCAATCTGCATTTACAGTGTAAATTTATTCATTTAGCAGATGCTTTCATCCAAAGCGACTTCCAAGAGAGCTTTACAAGAGTGCATAGGTCACTGATCATACAGTAACAACGCGATAGCCCCAAACATTTCGGGTAGCCAAAACATGAAGCATACATTGTGAAAAACCCAAATACAGTAAGTGCCAAAGAGAAGAACCATAAGAGCATGTAGCCAAACAAGTTACAACTAAACAACATGAACCTCAAAAGTGCAAGAGTGCACCTGTAGAAAAGCAAGCAACAATACTGTAATGTATGCTTCATGTTTTGGCTAACCACAATGTTTTTGTGGCTATCTCGTTGTTTAGGATCATTGACCTATGGTCTTTTGTAAAGCAGACAGCTTGGAAGTCGCTTTGGATAAAAGCGTCTGCTAAATGAATACATGTAAAATGTAAATGTGCATCAAACAGAAAAAAGATTACAGTAATTCAAGAGTAACCTACAAGGTTTCACATCACATATTGCACTTACACTGCCATGGAAATTGTTACTGTAATTGCCATACATCATGGTTACTGTTACAGGAAATGTGTACAGCACAATATACTTTCATACAATAAGCACATCAAAACTAACATTATGTATAACCTACACTAGTAGTATGAGTAACCACAGTAAGTTTCAGGCAAGTGACCCCCTCCTAGTCAGAGTTGCAGAGGGTGCATTTCACGGCAAGAAGGAAACACATACAGTAAGAAAGTAAAGCAAAGCTGGAGTTTCACTAGTTGTCGTCCTCACTGTCTGTCTGGCCACAGATTTCATTGACATCACATCTGATGTTCTCCCTTACGATGCAACAGGGGAAGAATTGTTGTTCATGCCGCAACAATCCCCTACACTTATCTGCTGTGACATCATCACAAGCAGCATCCATTGCCTGGAGCAGGGACCTCTGGTTTTGAGCCCAATGCTCATAAACCCTCCACCTCCATGCAGAAAAAACCTCCTGGATAGGTTTAAGGAACGGGGAGTTAGGTGATATGAGCACCATTAGCATTCTTTGATGGGCAGTGAATCCTGATGAGCGGGTGACGGTAGAAGCTTACACTGTCCCACACAATGACAAATGTAAGAAAGTGGTCTCATGTAGAGGGATAAGATCGGAGTGCAGGCGGTCCAAGGACACCAGGAGTGTCTGAGTATTGTATGGGCCAAGACTGGGAATGTGGGTGACTACACCATTCTCTGAAATGGCAGCACAAACAGTGATGTTTCCCCCGAGTTGGCCTGGGACAGGCTCTAAATATTTGATGGAAGGATTTATACTCCTGGATAGCTCCTGTCAGCTAACTAAACTTACTGTGTGATTGGTGATCGGATGTGTCCCCTTGTTTGGTAAAGTTCTAGTTGCACCTGACAATGACTGTAAGCAGATGATCCAAGAGATCCATATTACAGTATATACCATGATGTTTTTCATGGTATTATGTGCCTGAAAGGTTTTTGACAGTGGAGTGAACTATTGTGCAGGTGATGATGTACACAAGGAAATTATGCCAATAGGTTTTGCAGAGAACAACCACTTGACTGAGAAACAACATTCAGTTTAGACCAGCAAGATATTTTCAATTGATAGTTGGCCTAATTGAAGGCAATTATACCTAACCATTTCAAAGATGTGCAAAATCATTTGAAATGTGTGCAAACTGTAGGCAATTGCATTTGTCATTTACAAGGATGTGCTAATACAATTGCAATTTGATTAAAGGAATGAACAATTCCAATCTGTTGTGAACAAGTGCCAAGCGGTTTGGAGGTTTGCACGTGTTGTTTTGAGAATGTCATTTCTGTTTCGTGAAATGAGCCAAACCAATTGAGAAAAACTGTAATAGGGAGTGGGCAGGCTCTCCTTAAACAGGCTCTGGTTATGGCAAAAAAATGCGCCCAGCAAAAAATAAAAATACACGTTTAATTTTTTTTGTTGCTGGCCAGTTTTTTTTTGCGCCCCCTTCTTTATCTCCAACCAATATTTTGACATTCAAAAGATTTATCTAACATTAGGGTAAAATGAGCCAGGTATACGTCCCCTTAAAAAAGGAAGCTTGGTGTTATCAGAACATGCTAGCAGAGTGAGGCGTTTGGTTAGAGTGTGTGTTCAAGAATTTTGAAGAACGAAATGATGAAGAGGCAAAAGCTATCCTGACGTAGATAGGTTGGGTTTTTGCCCCACCTATACAAAACCTGAGCTGAAAACAGGTGAGAAACTATTCAACGGTCTAACTCTACATTTCAGTGCGACAAAGTTTTTGCGCTTTGCACATGCTTTCAGGAACTCATTTCACACGTACAGGCTACATAATGTACTGAGAAGCAAATCAAGGAATTTTCTTTACAGCATCTTTAAACTATCACCAGACTTGGACATTAAGATTGAAAGAGCACATCGCTCACTGGCGGCTAAGCCTAAAGATCCAACAGCTCCTCCAAGATGAATACAAGTGAGATTTCTAGACGCAGCGGTAAATGACTCAATCAGGCAAGCATGGAGCCAAGGGCCAGTTCTCTATCAAGACAAGCGGATCTATTTTTATCAGGACTATTCCCCCGATCCAGGGCTATGACAAAAAATCGGCCCTGGCATTTTTGGCCCAGGCGGCCCACACCCACCGTGATTGGTCAGACACATTCCCTGCAGACAGTCCTCTTAAAATATGTGTGCATTCTATGATATGAGTTTCCTAGTGTTCTGTGTTGATGTAATAGTTTTGGATCCTCCAAAAGAGTTGTCAAGACTTATCTGTCGATCTTACACTTAAATAATTCATTAATTCGTAGAGTTATGATTTCTATATTTATGGTATTTTATGGTAATTTTATTATCGATATAATATTGCCCTTATTGTTATTATTACTATTTTGCTGAATATTGGCTTAGCAACTTATAAAAACTGTTATTTTAACTATTTCAAGATTCATATGGGGCGCAGATAAAACACACAGCCTCCCTCCCTTGCTGAGAGTCCCTGTTAATTTACCTACTCCTTACCACATCGTCAACTACTCTTTCTTCCATCTTTTCCTCACTCGCTCCCATGGCCCTGTCATGGTCACTCTCTTCCTCGGTTTCTTCCCTGACCCTGTCTGTATAGAGGGTTTTCACCGACGCGTCATCAGACTGGAAGTCGCCATCTTGGAGGCACTCCGCATCACAACAAAGCACTGGCACTGAAGTATATCCCGAACGTCGTCAAGGAAAATTGTGAATTATTGCTGTGTTTCTGGTTGTACAAATAGGACAGATCGTGAAAAACATTTGGTATATTATTGACTTCCAAAAGTTATTAAAAACCAGGGAAAGGAATGCCAGAGATTGTCAGAGGAAAGGAGGCGCTTGTGGCTGGCAAAGCTCAACCAAGATCTACGAGGGAAAAATCTGGACAAAACACGGATTTGTTCGGCACATTTCTTGTCAGGTATTGTGAAATGTTTATTTCAGCGGCTCATAACAAATTTTCTATTGTAATGATAATATTTTTAATAGTAAATAGTAAAAACAATTACTGCTTTTATTGTTTTTACTGTGCGCTTATTTTACTGTAAAGCTGACATTGACATAATATAATTAATATCAAACTACTGCATGTGTACGGGTTCGGCGAGAAAACCAGGTAGTTAACAATATCGGGATATCCAACTGAAGGCAGAATCACCGGGTCGTCACGGATCCAAGTAGAGGGAGCTAACTGGTAGGGATCTGCACCGCCAATAAATCCTAATTTCTCAAAATATCGACCCTTTTCTTGTGGTCCAAGTCCTTCCCTATATGCCTTTGGATCTTGGACGCGTTTTGATGACCATTTCGGTCGTTTAGACATGGCTATAGTTGTATCAAAGAGTATAGAATATACGTTCTTTGGTTGGACTTCGTTCAGTTGTTTACACCGAGTGCCTCCAATATGGCCGCGCATCCGGGTTACCACCCAGAACGTGACGTTGGTGAAAGCCCTCTATATTTATGCATCTCTGAGCCAGCCACTTCTCCTTCTTCCTCTACAGGTAATGCTGAAGTTGAAGCAGCTAAAGCCCCCCCCCCCCAAACATGGTGAAATGTTTGCACATTTTGTGGCATTCGCCTGTAGATTTAATATTTTCCTCCCATAACTTTTCTGCACCTCCTTGCGCTTTGGTGGTCGTTTCTCCATTTTAGCAATGCTAAACTTTAACGATTCTAAACCATCATACGCATTAGCCAACAACAACTCGTATCTCAGGGCCAGCGGCAGGCAATATTATAAATCAGTGGAAGGGGGTTCCTGGATTTGATTGGGTCAGGCCAGTGCAAATAAAGAAAATTCACCAATGGGCCGCTGTCAGTTCTCTATGGGCCGACCCGACCAAAACAATTAACCAATTGGCCGCTGTCAGTTCTTTATGGGCCGGTGTTGTATCACCCGATGCAAGTCTCTCTGGATTGGCACCCCCTCGCGGGAACGCGCGAATCAAAGAGTGAAGGATTTCGTCTTGAAATCGCAACCAAACGAAGGGGAAACTGAAGTCTCACATTATAGGCTACCTTCTTTGTTATAGAATTCAAGAGAAGAATGTCGGTTATCTGTGTAAATATCAGATGCTATTTTCACCACAAAATCATAAAAATTTGTCATTCAAACCATATAGTAACGAACGCGAACTAGCATTCTTACTCCACGACATCGCATTCTGAGGAAATATACCACAGTGTGATTACCAAAGGAAATGTACTTTGTGTAGCAGGTTCAAAGTATTTCATATGGCTCTTCATACTAATGTATAGGTTCAAAGGCATACAATTTTAATGCAGTTAGCCTGCGCATAGGGTGGGTTACTCAGACAGGTCGAAAACAACAACCTTCTGATCCAGAATAGGCTATCAGCTGTCCTGAGAAGGGACCAAAGGTTCACATGTCTATAGCCTACAAAAGACAAGTACTAAAAACGATAAATCAACATCAAAATAAATGTTCTCACCATGAAATCATGTTTTAAGATATGATATATTACTCTTATTGTTTAAGTCAATTCAATAAATGAACAAATAAAACATAATTATCCCCCACCTACCATGGACTATTCTGTTTTCAGACCTGACCAACCTATACACATGTATTGGTATTAAATTGATGCTATTAAATGTACATAATGCTGGAGTAGAAGGGAAGAAACGTATGCGGGGGGAGAGCATTTCATGGCAGGCCTTGTTTTCCATTTGATGCAAGTGCAATGCACCCCATGCTAACACCGACTAGGAAAGTGTTACATGCCTCATACTAGTGCCCTCAGTGTACAGTAAGAATCATTTGATGCTGGGATATACAGAACAGACAATAGAGGGGGTTGCATCTCACGACAGGCTTAATGCACCCCCTGCTAACACTGACTAGGAAAGTGTTACATGCCTGAAACTTACTGTGGTTACTTATACTAGTAAGTAAGTAAGACTTTATTTATATAGCACATTTTATACAAGAATTGTAGCTCAAGGTGCTTTACATAAAATCAATAAGAACAATAATACAAGTGATAAAAGTAGTAATTAAAATAGCAACAATAATAACTGTAGCAGAGAGTCAACAGACAAAGCTTGGTACCATCCACACCTTTCCCCTACCCCCGAAAAGGGGGAAGGGTTCCTTCCCTTTTGTCCTTATCTCCCAGAAGATGCTTCAAAGCCTGACCCAGCATGGGGTCAGGAACAGAGACCACATGGTCACACAGTATCAGACAATGGAGTATAAGGGAGAACTTTCTTTCGTGGAGTTACAAACATATTTCTCAAGGACTACATGGCTCATGGACACTAATTCAATGACAGTAGTCGATGTGTTATAATGTGTCTCATTTACCTAGAACGTGTTTAATTAATGTTTGATTATAACTCCCCTTCAGATATAGTTAAATCAGTCAATCTTGATATCAAAATAATTGTATCATACTAACAAAACCAGTTATGAACGTTGTATTGCTCTATTCTGAAGTTTAAGCATTTCATGGACATTTGAGATAATGGAATTTAAACTATCAGCCACTTCACACCTCTGGGCAGATCTCAAGACGACGCCCAGGTGGAAGTAACTGACCAATGAGAGAGGTCACCTTCACACGGATGACCCCCTGTTCTTTGGAGTATAAAATCGCCGAACTTACAATCACCCCCGCTTGTTCGTAGGATTAACTTGGGGTGAACGCGTCACTCCCTAACCTTTACCTCATAACCTGCACATTCACTTGGCGCCCGGAACTTTGACGAGAGATTCCGTTTCCTATTCGTTGGATATAACGAACCATTGACTCCGTTCTTCAAACCGACAAAAGTAACTGCGATTTGCAATATTTCTTACTTGTGACATATTGGCATGTTGTGATTGAATTGTCGATGTTTGATTGTATTTTACAAATGATTTAACTTGACCATCGTTAGATCAGTTGCTATTGATCGTCCATTGTTACTATAGAAGCCTCTTCCTCTGTACCTCTTCCTCACTCTCTCTCTCCCCTCCCCCTCCACACGCGCTCTACGCAGCCATTGTGCCAGCGCGCTCTCATTAGAATTTAGGCCTACTGTACTGCTTTAGCCCAACTAACCCATAACTTATCTGGTATGTGTTCACTATAATTACATTCTCTTAAATAAATCATTGTGTATAATACTCGCGTATCTCTCACGTTATATGATCTGCTCTACTTTCATAGAATTCCCTACTTAAGATTAGACTGATTATTACGAGTGCTATTATTCAATATTATTAAACAAGGTTTCCTCTGTCCCTTTCACGAATCAGAGGTGGTGCCCCCAAGAACGACTATACTTTATTATAAACTAAGTATTGCTAATCTTAACCGTGCACACCACACTACATAACTAATAAATGTAGTAAAACCCTTCTGAGATAAAATTACTTAAATGCTTCGGTAAAAAGGTAGGTTTTAAGCTGTCTTTTAAAAATGTCTAGCGTGTTTGCTTCCCTAATATTCATGGGTAATTTGTTCCATAGTTTTGGGGCATAATTAGCAAAGGCCGAATCACCAATCGTCTTATGACTGCTTCTGGTGACCTCTAATAGGCCTTTGGTTAATAATCTAGCTGCAGAATTTTGAATGAGCTTTCATCTTTCAGTGGTTTTCTTGGGAAGACCAGTGAAAAGTGCGTTACAATAGTCCAGCCGGCTGGATATAAAAGCATGAATTAACTTCTCTGCATCAAAATGTTCATGAATGGTCGTACCTTTGCTATATTCCTCAGGTGAAAGAAAGCTGTTTTGGTCACTTTATTTAGTGAGAGTTGAAATTCAAATCTGAGTCCAGGATTACACCGAGACTCGTCACCTCTGGTTTAAGACAGGGGGTTAGGCCGAATCCCAATACTCCCCCTTACCCCTTCGCCTTAGTTTTGCGTGTTCCCGTGAGAGCTAGTGGTGTTCCGATACTCTTTTGGAGCTAGGGGAAGGGCTAAGACTAAGGAGTATACACCCCTTAAAACCAAGTAAGATCGGGAGCTTACTTGAAACCTAGGGCTATGTGAAAACTGCGCGACCGGCAACAATGGCGACCAAATCATCCAGAGAGTCCGATAAATGTTATATTATGGTCTTAATTAATTGATAATATAAATTATGACAGTGTTGTTTTGTGTTATATACAGTCATGAACATATACATTTGCAACCATTTTCCTAATTGAAACGTTTAAAAAAATCGCTAGTTTGGTACGTTAATGTTACAGTTCTAAATTACACAACAGTCCCGCATATATTTGACTAGCATGTCTACAGTTCTAAGTAAACTCCATTAGCAGCGAATTTCGTTTAATATCAGTGCATAACGCTACTTGCTTTGGAGATATTGATACGTGCTAGATGACGTACCTGTAACCAAGTGGCGTCCCATTTCCTAGGGCTATGTAGCCCTTACCCCTTACTTTCGAGGGCCAAGGGGAAGGGGTAAGTTAAGGGGAAGGGGTAAGGGGGAGTATTGGGATTCAGCCTTAAGCCTCCTAGATTCTTAGTAAGCATCTCTCTTTTGGATTTGGGGCCACATAGTAGGACTTCGGTTTTGTCTTCATTTAATTTCAGAAAGTTATCATACTAGTGCCCTCAGTGTACAGTAAGAATCATTTGATGCTGGGATATACAGAACAGACAATAGAGGGGGGTGCATCTCACGACAGGCTTGTTGTATTCCTTCTTGTCATGAAATGCACCCCCCACTAACTCTGACTAGGAAAGTGTCACATGCCTGAAACTTACTGTGGTTACTCATACTAGTGCCCTCAGTGTACAGTAAGAATCATTTGATGCTGGGATATACATATCAGACAATAGAGGGGGGTGCATCTCACGACAAGCTTGTTGTATTCCTTATTGTCATGTAATACACCCCCCGCTAACTCTGACTAGGAACGTGTCACATGCCTGAAACTTACTGTGGTTACTCATACTAGTGCCCTCAGTGTACAGTAAGAATCATTTGATGCTGGGATATACACATCAGACAATAGAGGGGGGTACATTTCATGACAGGCTTGTTGTATTCCTTACTGTCATGAAATGCACCCCCTGCTAACTCTGACTAGGAAAGTGTCACATGCCTGAAACTTACTGTGGTTACTCATACTAGTGCCCTCAGTGTACAGTAAGAATACTTGGATATACATGATATATGATGCTGGGATATACAGAACAGACAATAGAGGGGGGTGCATCTCACGACAGGCTTGATGAGCCACTATGGGTAATGTATTTCAAAAAATCATGACATATTTTTCAGTTTTTAGACTTCAAGATTATTTTGATTGCTGTGATCATTATAAAGTTGTATTTCATTATTACAAGCATGACTTAATAAGAAACAGTTCGATTCTTACTAAACACTCAGTTCAATAGAAGTGATGGTGCCCAAATTAAAGGAATCAATTCTTTTTAAGATCTGCTGTAAAATCTGTGGGAGATGGTAACACCATGTGTGCATGCAGAGGCCTAAACTATAAGGACTACTCGTGCCTTGCTTGCAAATAATCCCCAAAAATAAGTCATTTGTTCTTATTTGTTAATTTGTCTGTATTGTTCTATATAAGCTCATGTGTTAAACAAAGTTTAATTATTATTTATCTATTTTCAAGTCAATTCCTATGACTTTTGTGTAAAAATAATACTTTTTTGGAACAAAGGCTTCCTTTATATTTGGGGATTACCTACATGAGTGAGTTTGGTGAGTGTGTGCATTGCACAAGATGGGGCTAGTACGTGTAACCACAGTAAGTTTCAGGCATGTAACACTTTCTTAGTCAGGGTTAGCAGGGGATGCAGTAAGCCTGTCATGAAATGTACCCCCCTCTATTGTCTGATACGTATATCCCAGCATCAAATGATTCTTACTGTACACTGAGGGCACTAGTATGAGTAACCACAGCACGTTTCAGGCATGTAACACTTTCCTAGTCGGTGTTAGCATGGGGTGCATTGCACTTGCATCAAATAGAAAACAAAGCCTGTCATGAAATGCTCTACATTTACATTTATTCATTTAGCAGACGCTTTTATCCAAAGTGGAGGGAGATGAGGAGCGGGGTAACGTGGGAGCGTCTGGGTAGATTGTAGACCAGGCGGGCCGCTGCGTTCTGAAATCCTCTGAAGAGGGCGGGTTGCGCATGCTGGGAGACCGACGTGCAGCGAGTTGCAGTAGTCCAACTTGGAGAGGACAAGTGCTTGGACAAGCAGCTGGGTGGAGTGCTCAGACAGGTATCTCCTGATCATCCGGATGTTGGAGAGGGTGAATCTACACGACTGGGAGACCGCAGCAATGTGGGCCGTGAGGGAGAGCTTGTCATCCATGGTAACCCCAAGGTTCCTGAAAAGAGAGAGTGAAGGTGAATGCGCACAGGAGCCCCACTTGGAGCAGAGGAGAAATAAGCAGAATCATTTTGTACTATTACTGTTAACTGTAACCCAAATTATTGTCATGTCTAGACATAGCTTTAACTACTGGGGCCCGTTCTCCGTACGTCGCTGACTCAGTTAGCTGGATTTGATTGTTGACGATTTGTCATCATCTTGGATTGTTCGTAAAAAAAAAAAGCTAGCTACTTTTTTTATGTAGGCAAAGTGGGAGTCAGCAAAGTAGGAGTCAGATGGCTGAGCGGTGAGGGAGTCGGACTAGTAATCAGAAGGTTGCCGGATCGATTTCCCGCCAAGCCAAATGACGTTGTGTCCTTGGGCAAGGCACTTCACCCTACTTGCCTCGGGGGGAATGTCCCTGTACTTACTGTAAGTCGCTCTGGATAAGAGCGTCTGCTAAATGACTAAATGTATGTCTAAATGTAAATGTAAAGTGACCATCTGGCTAGGTTTGATAGCGATAACGTTAGGAAGCTTACATTACCTGTAACGTTAGCTAGCTAGCTAGCTAGCAGTTAGCTTTAATTACCTTAAACTGAACAACCAAACACCAGACAGGATCCCGCCGAAAGAACAAAAGGATCGACCTTGGCGCTAAGAACCAGCCTTGACGCAAGCGCACGGTGTACTACAGACTAATCATTTTTTTATTGTGTTTTTTTAGGCTGCAATTGTTACTGTTAAAAAATGTGTACTTGTTAGTTACCCATAATTATGTATTTGCTTGCTGACTAATACACTTCTAGTAAAATGTAAACAATTTGCATGGATTATAATTACCACCTTCCAAAATTTTATTTTACAGTGCAGTCTCAAGCAGAGAAGACCACGGGTCTAAATATAACGTAACCAGCCGACCAAGGTACGACGTCGCGGCAACGTTGTCCATGGGACCAACTGGCAACATTGGGCCTCATTCTCGAACATTGTTTTAAGTTTCTTCTGAATTGTTTCTCACCGGCTTCGGAAAAACAACGCAAGAAAAAGACATCCGCCAAATTCATCAACGCTTGAACATGTATTCCTAAGCAGCAGAAGTTTTCTGAGCTGTGTTCCCCGGGAAAAGTTTTCTTAAGTTGAAAGCGCGTCCTCGTGCTCTTGAATTTGCATACATACGCGCCCCGACAGCTCCTTATAAGGGCACGCAACAGCAGTGGCGTGTGCAGTCAGAATCGACACAATTAGGAAAGCAACAGGAACGCAAGTTATGTCCAAGCGAAAAGCAACCGGTGCATCGGTGCAACATCATACCAGTAAGATGAGCAGTGGAATTGTTCTCCACTGGATCTAACAGTGTGCACACTAAGCAAGGTTAATTATTATAGTTATTTAAATCCGAGGATGTCTGTTATGGCAAGCCGTTTTATCATTTAATAACTCGTATTAATGGAATGACGAATGTCCACACTGAGCGTTATCTTCACGTTGCTTTACTCCACTCCTAGTTCATACAACAACCCAAAGTATCCTGTGATGACGTATCAACATATTCTTAATGTGATCTTTCCATGACAGACAGAAAAGACCAGCTGGTAGAACACGAAGAAAGGATGGGAAGAATGGAGGAGAGAATCAGCACAGCTGAGGATACGGAGATGCACCATTGTAGGGCATTGAGGTATCTGCTGCACCATGATATTGAGCTCTCGACAAAGTGTGATGACCTCCAAAACAGGCTGAGAAGAAATAATATCAGGATTTTTCAAATCCCAGAAGAGAGACCTGCTCCAGAAGGAACTTAAAAATGTTGTAAAGTGGAATTGAAAATGAGTTTTAAGTTCATCACACCACAGAAGAATGTATTGTTAACTAGAGAAAAAAAAAATCAGCAGCCCAGCTAACACATGACGTTGCGGCAAACGTTGCCAGTAAGTGCTCAGTTGGTAACCTGCGACGTTACCTCCTGGCAACGTCGTGGCAACGTCGTAGCAATGTTATAAAGAGAATGGGCCTCATTCTCGAACAAAGTTAAGAAGAAGAAGACATCCTGTTTGTGTATCATTAACCAACTCCAGAACTGTGGGACCTGGCCTAGGGGTTTATTGTCTTAAACTGTCACTGACTAGTGCTAACCAATCATGGTGACGGCTGTATTGATTGAATATTAACATCTGGTATCTGTTCATATAAGGGAGACCTTCACTTATTGTCCTTTATCACTCTTACGAACGATCTGTGTGGATGGCACCTCCTTTGTTAATGACTGATCAGCAAAGCTTTGTTTAATCTTATGTAATTGTATAATCTAAATAAATTGTATTGAAACCACATCTCTTGACTATTCAGATCTACACAGTGCCACTCTAATTCTTCCATTACACCTGCACTAACATCACCCTGGGCTGTATTTTTGTCAGCTGTAGGTATAGCTTATGTACGGAACCAGACTTGTATTTTGTTACTTACTGTAATATAATCCTAAACCATGCAATGATTCTTGATGCTACAGCACAGTGATTCCTGAGAAGTGGGACAAAACAGAGTTCAGAATGTAAAAAATTCAACCTTACGCTCAGACATTAAACTGTATGTCTACATATCTAACAAGTGCTAAGTTAATGAACAATGCTTTGATCCAACCTCCCAACCAATGTTCCCTCTAAGCTGCGCGCCTGCGCGGCCGCGCAGACCAGTTGAAGGACCCACGCACTAGATTTTCCAGACCGCGCACAAAGTAAAATTTGTATTTTTTTAAATAAAATTATTTCATAAAACCAATAAATCTCTCGAGCCTGCGAGACAAGACAACGTAATTTAATTGGCTTAAGTGGCAGGCATAGTCAGAAACATTTTGTGAATCGTGACTTGCAGAAAGAGAGCTGGCAGTATGCTAGGAAATAATAAAGACTCATATTAGTATTTCGTTTGGTCTCAGCATTGATATTTTTGACCCTTGTGTGCTTTATAGATAGGAAAATGTCACCCAAAAAGAAAAAGAAATATCAGAAGTGTTTTCACCACCCAGAGAGTAAGTAGCTATCAAGAAGGTCTTTGTTAGTTAGCTAATGCGGCGAAGCCCAATTCATAAATGCCAATGTCACTCTAGACGCAAGCTTTTAACAAAACAACGACCCTGGCGCTCTGCTCAAGCTTTGACTGGCAACGAAAATCAGAAACGTTACCTTTACAGGCGAAGAGCGTAGGTTTGCGCAGGGTCCATAGGGACTAGTCACAACCAAAGTTTGGGAAAGATACAATTGTCCCCACCAATATTTTGTGAATTTTTGAAAAAAAAAAATTGCACAATATATTTGCAAAACTCATTCGTATTATTATCTTTACTATATTCGTTGCCCAGAAAAGTGAAAAATACAATTCCAAGTTAACCAATGCACCCTCGAGCCTGCGAGACAAGACAACGTAATTTAATTGGCTGAAGTGGCAGGCATAGTCAGAAACATTTTGTGAATCGTGACTTTCAGAAAGAGAGCTGGCAGTACGCTAGGAAATAATAAAGACTCATATTAGTATTTCGTTTGGTCTCAGCATTGATATTTTTGACCCTTGTGTGCTTTATAGATAGGAAGATGTCACCCAAAAAGAAAAGAGATATCAGAAGTGTTTTCACCACCCAGAGAGTAAGTAGCTATCAAGAAGGTCTTTGTTAGTTAGCTAATAGGAAAACTACACACACAGTGCAAACCTGCTGGCCTTACATCGACACCCATTCTACAATGGAAACATGTTTTAAAGGTTGTTAGTGTAGTGGAGCATGTAACTTTTGCTTGTATTCAATCTATCCCTAGCGTCTGTAATCGTTCGACCAGTGTGTTTGCAGCAGCTGGTCTTGTTGAAGCCAGAAGGACAAAGCCAATCTACCCACATAATAATGGGACCGTGCTAGTTTAGCCTAGTACAAGCAGGCTAGCAACTCAAAAGTGATATTAACTGGTAATAAGTAGGCCTATAGGATCCCTTGGATAGTAATATGCCTATCCCTGTAATCTCGACCAATGTCAGCAGTCAACTAAGCATGGTTAGCGTCCGTATTAAAATGATGTATTACTGAGCAGGAAAAAACAACACCCTGAAGATACAGACGTAGAGCAGGTTGGTGATGAATCAGCATCAGGGGTTCAAGTGAGAAGTTGAATTGTCTATTTTGGTAAATACTGCATTACATTGCAGTTTTATAAGGGATGTTTAGACAATGTTACCCATGAATGTTATCATTCACACTAATACTTGTAGATGGTAAAAAGGTGCTATAAATTGGGATGCCCAAATGTATACATCATATAAGTTTTCATTGCTCAGAAGTCCAGTACAGATTATGTAGGCCTAGTACAGCTCTATAAAACCTGAACCAATTACCAATGTATAAAAAAACTGTCCCTACCAAAGCTGAGACCAAACCTACTCCCTTGTTACAGGCGTTCCAAAAAAGGGGCAATTTTACATTTAAACACAAATGGCTTGATTAAATTGTTCAAACGGCCACAAGAGATGGTCCAGGTAGGCTGGTGAAGCTTTCTGATATATATTTAGCTACAAAGAAGCTAGCGGAGTTCTCTGCAAACTTTGCTCAGAGTCCTGAGGTTTGCGCTCAGACAGATTTCAATTTGCTCAGTGCGGAAAAAAATTAGAGGGAACATTGCTCCCAACCTTTCTCTTTTTTAATCAAAATGGGCACTTTACCTTGCCAGTGTTTCTTTTGTGTCAACACCATCAGACACCTAAAATCCAATTTAATTTCCGCTTACATTATGCTAGAACTATCAAAAGTATAGTAAACACACATTTCAACCAAGGCTGACAAATTTCATGATAAAATTACATTCAAAAACGATTTATATAAATATAATTAACATGTCCATCTGTGTTTTGGTCATTGTACTGTTTAATCTAATTTAAAATGTAGCTTTAAAAGCAATCAAGATGTTTTTAAGATTTCAAAACTCATTTTCATGTTGGAGACAGATTACATTTTCACACATGACCAACAATTCCTCAACAAATATAAAATATTATAATGGAATATTACCAAAATATTCATATTACGGAGGTGACATAGACCTGACAGAGTTGACTGATATCTGATGGTGGTGAAATAAAACTGAACTTGTAGTCAGTTTAACTATAAAATACATTGAATTAATCATCACTGAATAAATTCAAACATAAACGGTGAGTATGTTATCGTTTACAAACCATTTATAAAAAAAATTCAAGTTTAAGCATTTAAATTAATTTCATTGAAACAAAAATTTTAACAAATTATTACAATTCTTTGTTTTTCATGCATCACAACATACATTTTGATGTAACTATTTGCATCTGCTTTGATATCATGCTGCTTTCATCTGTATCCATTGACTACTGAAACATCAGAAACTGAATGTGCTCCCTTTCAATGTAGTCCATCACCTCAGGTGAGAGGTGAAGTATTTCTCTTGTACTGCTCGCACGAGCTGGAGATGACGGCTCAGTCAGCTTGACCAGGATATTTTGGACTGGAATGAAGCCCACATCCATTGCCCCTCGTTTTGGATAAAACTGAGTGCTTGGCCCATTAGGATGGAAGAATTTGACCTTTACATCTTGGTGATGTGTATCCATAGTGATTACTTTTGCCAACCACCAGTTCTTGTCATAGATCACAGCAAGCCAGTCTCCACAGTTAATGTGATCCGCAGCTATTTTTGTGTGAATTCCTTCAGAAACTTCATGGCTGTCCTGCTCCATTTCTTCCATTAGCATCGCAACAGGTCCTATTTCCTTGTTTTGAGCAGAAGCACTGCGACCACTTGTGGTCTCAGTGTGCTTTTTCAATTTGTCACCTTTACATGCTCGTGGAGATCAAACATGGCTGGAGTGAAACACTGGCAAATCTTTGGATCACAGCAAAAGCAGGACAATGATCTGCAAGTGATCTTCTTCCCCTCAGGAATAACCTGAATAACTTTTCGTGTTCCAGGCACAGGTTTTAAGGGTTGAATGAGTTCATCATAGCACGCCATTTCTTCATCTTTGACATAGAAGAGTTGGATGTTGGTAACACTTTTCTTCACCATGTCATAGAATGTTTTTCCACTTGCAACATCATTCCCTTGCAGAAGGAGACTGTCTGCAGTTCTTTTGACTGTCGCTCCGATGCAATCTGCAAAGAAGTTCCAAGTTGCTCTCTGGAAACCAAATCTCTTAGGGACATCACATAGAAGAGAGAAATTCTTCTTGTTTTTATATTGTTTGCTAGGACCATCAGACCAGAAGTGGATGGTGTGAGCACCAGGAAACTTTTCTCTTATTGTTTTGAGTACGGGATTCATGTATGCCCAAATCAATGTTCCCTCTAATTTTAATCCGCACTGAGCAAATTGAAATCTGTCTGAGCGCAAACCTCAGGACTCTGAGCAAAGTTTGCAAAGAACTCCGCTAGCTTCTTTGTAGCTAAATATATATCAGAAAGCTTCACCAGCCTACCTGGACCATCGCTTGTGGCCGTTTGAACAATTTAATCAAGCCATTTGTGTTTAAATGTAAAATTGCCCCTTTTTTGGGGCGCCTGTAACAAGGGAGTAGGTTTGGTCTCAGCTTTGGTAGGGACAGTTTTTTTATACATTGGTAATTGGTTCAGGTTTTATAGAGCTGTACTAGGCCTACATAATCTGTACTGGACTTCTGAGCAATGAAAACTTATATGATGTATACATTTGGGCATCCCAATTTATAGCACCTTTTTACCATCTACAAGTATTAGTGTGAATGATAACATTCATGGGTAACATTGTCTAAACATCCCTTATAAAACTGCAATGTAATGCAGTATTTACCAAAATAGACAATTCAACTTCTCACTTGAACCCCTGATGCTGATTCATCACCAACCTGCTCTACGTCTGTATCTTCAGGGTGTTGTTTTTTCCTGCTCAGTAATACATCATTTTAATACGGACGCTAACCATGCTTAGTTGACTGCTGACATTGGTCGAGATTACAGGGATAGGCATATTACTATCCAAGGGATCCTATAGGCCTACTTATTACCAGTTAATATCACTTTTGAGTTGCTAGCCTGCTTGTACTAGGCTAAACTAGCACGGTCCCATTATTATGTGGGTAGATTGGCTTTGTCCTTCTGGCTTCAACAAGACCAGCTGCTGCAAACACACTGGTCGAACGATTACAGACGCTAGGGATAGATTGAATACAAGCAAAAGTTACATGCTCCACTACACTAACAACCTTTAAAACATGTTTCCATTGTAGAATGGGTGTCGATGTAAGGCCAGCAGGTTTGCACTGTGTGTGTAGTTTTCCTATTAGCTAACTAACAAAGACCTTCTTGATAGCTACTTACTCTCTGGGTGGTGAAAACACTTCTGATATCTCTTTTCTTTTTGGGTGACATCTTCCTATCTATAAAGCACACAAGGGTCAAAAATATCAATGCTGAGACCAAACGAAATACTAATATGAGTCTTTATTATTTCCTAGCGTACTGCCAGCTCTCTTTCTGAAAGTCACGATTCACAAAATGTTTCTGACTATGCCTGCCACTTCAGCCAATTAAATTACGTTGTCTTGTCTCGCAGGCTCGAGGGTGCATTGGTTAACTTGGAATTGTATTTTTCACTTTTCTGGGCAACGAATATAGTAAAGATAATAATACGAATGAGTTTTGCAAATATATTGTGCAATTTTTTTTTTTCAAAAATTCACAAAATATTGGTGGGGACAATTGTATCTTTCCCAAACTTTGGTTGTGACTAGTCCCTATGGACCCTGCGCAAACCTACGCTCTTCGCCTGTAAAGGTAACGTTTCTGATTTTCGTTGCCAGTCAAAGCTTGAGCAGAGCGCCAGGGTCGTTGTTTTGTTAAAAGCTTGCGTCTAGAGTGACATTGACATTTATGAATTGGGCTTCGCCGCATTTCGCCGATCAACTGAACATTTATTGGTTTTATAAAATAATATTATTTTAAAAAATACAAATTTTACTTTGTGCGCGGTCTGGAAAATCTAGTGCGTGGGTACTTCAACTGGTCTGCGCGGCCGCGCAGGTGCGCAGCTTAGAGGGAACATTGGCCCAAATGGAGGCAGCATCCTGACGCTTGGACTCAGACACAGTGCAAAAGCCAGCCTTTTCACCTTTTGCATAGTACATGCCAGTGTGCAGACTTGAGGGAGGTTCTGGCAAAATGGCATGATTGTACCTCTGAGCTATATTTGCATTTCCATGCTTCTGCGAAGTCAACATGCACAATGACACTCTTTTCATTACAGTTGTTTATCATCTTCCGAAACTCTCTGGACTGGTTTTCAACCAAACACACATGTGCTGTTGTCTCATTCCGCAACAGGTGTTCATACAGCTGTATGAGTTCTGCTAAGGTGCCAGTATGCTTCACAATTTTAGTGTTGAAGTAAGATTCACCTGTTGCTTGGTCCTTTACCCATTCCCATTGCAGCCACTCAGCATTGATCAGCTCTTGCTGTGCTGTTATAGCTGTGCTTTTGTGAAGACAGCATGTACAAACACGCAGGAGACATGCTTCACTTGGAGGAGAGCAACAAACAAGCACAAAAACTATCGTTGAGCTTTCTACCCTGAACAATCCCGTGCTCTCTCAAAACTTTCAGCATCATCTCTGCGTTTTTGTGGTATTGGCACTGACAGGTCTTTCGATCAGATGGCATGGGGGCTGTGACATAAAAGGGACGAAGAGTGCAGAAAGATGAATAACTCAGAGTTATGTTTGGGTGTTGCTTAGTAAACTCTTTGTGGAGGTTAATCATTGTGTCTAAGAGGATCATTCTTTGATGCTTTTCCTTCTTTTGTGTTCTTTTTTCTTGTTTGTCAGTGGTCATATGTGCAGAATTAAAAAATAAGTTTTGACCTAATTGTTTGATTGTTTTAATGTAAGTGGGCCTTCTGACTTTGGATTCCTTTGGCCTTAGCATTTTGTATGTCAGACCAAATTGTCTCATTTTGTATGGCAGCCGGTATTTTTTAAGAATCCTCCCTGACAAGAGAAGTTTTTTTGATTTTGCATGGCATTTCTGACGTGGTTCTCCACCCAGTTTCCCTTCACCGAATTCTTTCAAAAGAACATTGTGGAACAGGAGTGCTTTCTTTACTAAAGGGAAGCTGGTATTACTGCTACCCATCATTCTTTTTGTGGTGGTTTTTGGCGATTCACCCATTGTGGTTTTCTGTTTCATGCGCCATATCTTCTTTCTTAATTTGTTGTTCTCTTTTTGGGCCTTGCTGAGATTGGTTTTGAGTATTTTCATTTCTCTAGAACGTCTCTGCTTTCTTTTGTCCCTTTCTCTTTTCCCTGCAGCAGCCTCCCTGCTTGTCTGTGGTATCTCATTCAAAACATTAACTGGACTATCTGGAGGTGTTTCCAATGGTTCAGTGTCTATCAGCCTTTTCTTTCTGGATTCTCTCTGACTATGCCTCCATTTCTTTCTATTAATCCTCAGTTCCCTTTCACTTAAATCTTTGATTTGCTTTATTTTTCCTTCTTCAACGCTCTGTTTCCATTTTTTTCTCTGATTTCTTAGATAATCCTCTTTTAATTCTGGAATTCTGATTTTCTCTCTTTGCTTTTTTTGATACTCTCTGTTCCTCTTTCTACGCTGCTCCAATGAGAGTTTTGTAGCCATCCTGGCCTAAAACACATGAGCACAATAATATTTTAAATCATGTTTAACATGTCTATCATGGAACATGTCTAAGTTCCTACTTCTTACATTCGTAGGTTCCCTAAATCTTATGTTCACCAAACCTGACCTCTACTAGGGTTGATGACAACCCTGTGAAAGAAGTTTTGGGCCTATATGTACAATGAATGTGTTTCAGGAAGAAGCTTGATACAATGTATGTTAATTCAACTCCATTTGGTAGAGATACCACCTGTAGTTTTATAACACCTAACTAGGAGACATGAAGTCTAAGAGACGTGAAGTCTGGGTGACCTGAAAGGGTTCTTGTCACCTGGGGGGAAGAGACAGTTGGTCTGAAGAAAATGTGGATTCAACTGTATTGTTCTAAGGATTTAACCAATGACAGAAGAGAATTGGTATAGCTTCAGGTCTGTACGATGGACCAATTACTTTTGAGAACTGTCGTATCTATAAAATGGTCTGTTGAAGAATGTTCTGGGGGGTTCAGGGCCATCAGCTGAGTAGTGCTGGTGGGCTGGATTCTCCCGGTTCCATTCTAGAATGCTAGATGGAGCTGTATGGAATTGTCTTTGTGTTATTGTCTTATGTTTGTGTGCTGATGATGTTATGTTGGTAACGTTATTATGCTTAAACCTACGTCAAATAAACATTAACTCTATACTTCACCCGACTTCAGCTTGAATGATCGATTGTCTGCAAAAACTTCCATGACAACCCGTAAAAGCAATAGATGCTGTCATGTCACATATTTGATATGTATACATTATTATAATTGCAATACAATCAAATCTTTTATTTAATATCATTAAAAATAACAAAAAAAAACACAAACACAATGACTTTACATTGAATGTCAATGTAATGCTGGGTCATCACCACCATCAGACAGAAATTCTGACGGTGGTGACATCTGACGGTATTGACACATTAGTCATTTCTTTCAAAAAACACATGGAGTTCATGTAGTAGCCATTTATTTTTCTGTTGATGCTAGATAGAATAGAACCTCCTACAAGACACTGAAATGATCTAAACATTTCAAATAATTTGCTCAAAAAACGGAAGAGGGTGTTGACATATCATGGTTGTGACAAAGGAAAGATTAACATTAAGGTTTCAAATACTGTAAGTAACCTTTTCTGTGGACACACTGTTTTACATGTAATGAGAAATGTTATTGGTATAATAGGTGTTATAAATTTGATATAATAATGACTAAGTTTGATTGAAGAGGATAATTGTGTTAAATACCTTTTAATATTAATCCATGATAACATTTTCAATTGAAAATATTTTCATTTTCAATCACAAATGCAGTTAAAAGTGTGGGACCTGTTTTGTCCCATGTCTCAAGAATCAGTGAGCAGTGTTACAAGGACGCACCACACAAGCTTGAGTTTAAATACATTATTTAATGTGACATTACTTACTGTACATGCAAGTCTAGAATTGCTTAAATGTATGATGTGCTTCTCAATCAGTCCTCCTACACCACGGCACGATACTTGCTGAGCAACAACGCAAACACAGGGATACAGCTATAGCTAACAACGCTAGTTCTAAATAACTGCTTGGCTCCATGATGCTGGGTAAGTAGGGCTTGTGAGATTGCTCACCAAAAAAACGAAGGGGAGCCCATTTGTCTTGCAGATTAAGACATGTTCGTAGGTACCTAGCAAAAAGTAGCCTCAACTTTCCTAGATTTGTAGCTGCGGTACTGATGCTGAGGGCTTGCTGATATCGCTGTCTGTCTTACTATCACATCGTACACCAGAAAGGTGAAGGCTACAAGGAGATCAGCAAAACTTTACTTATCAGTCAGAATACTATAGCAAAAGTATTCACTGCAGTTATCTAAAGAAGTAGAGAGCCAAACTGGGGTGACTATTTCCTGTGACACAATACGGCGTACACTGCAGAGGAATGGCATGCATGGGTGCCGTCCACAAAAGAAGCCTCTCCTAAAGGCCAGGCACAAAAAAGCCCGCCTAGAGTTTGCCAGGGCCCATGCTGACAAAGATGAAGACAACTGGGACTTTATACTCTGGAGTGATGAGACAAAGATAAATGTTTTTGTAACTGATGGCTTCAAAACTGTATTGCATCGCAAAGGTGGGAATACATATAAAAATGCATGGGGCCTACAGTGAAACATGGTGGTGGCAGTATCCTTATGCGGGTCTGCATGATCTCTAATCTCTTAAAGAGGTTATTCTTGAAGAATGGAAAAAGGATGGATGTTGCAAAATGTCACCAGCTTGTTCATTCCATGCGCAGAAGACTTGGTTCTGTCATTAACAATCATGGAGACAATTTGGACAATTGATTTTGTGGTCATTGAGATATTGTTTAAAATGTTGCTTTTCAAAGGGAGTGTACTCATTTATGCTGAGCACTGTATCAAGATAAAGTACTAAAGGAGCCCATAAGCTAAAACCATGATGTATTATCAATTAGACAAACTGTCTTAAAGTTACAATCACTCTTTCAACAACTTTTGTTTATGTTCAACAATACCTTTCTTTGGTCCTCTGGTTATGTTACAGGCGACTGTCTAATAACCACATAAATACACAACAAGCACAAAAAAACCGACACTCTAGATTTGACAAAATAATCAGTAAAAATATGCAAAGTAATTACTGTACACTTTGTGACGTCACGAGAGGCTGGGTCCTGGAGGGGTGCTACATTCCCCGGAGGTGGCTGCAGCCCTGAGCAGCTGTGGCTTCCTCTGCTGGGGGAGTTGGGAGCTCCATCCCTCCCTCAAAGCGGGGCGTTCCCGCGCACCTGGGACTGATCAGACCCTGATGACCTGAGGGGTTTTGTTTTAAGAGGGAGAGCCACAGTTAGATGGTGTGTGGAGTTTGGAGAGGAGGATTCCTGTGCCAAGAAGAGGCGCCGTGTGCGTTTTTTGAAAACCTTTGTGAGTTTGGAAGTTTTTTTGTTAGATCTGAAGATCTTTAATAAACTCCTTGTTTTTGTTCGACCTCAGTGTCCTCGCACTACTTTGAGCTGTCCCGCTGAGGGCTGTGTAGCCTCTTGTGGCGTCACAACTTAAATACAGCTTGTAACTTGTTTAACAAAAAGTGCTTAAATCCTTTTACTCTGAGCACATTACTTATTAGCACATTCTACTTAGTAATGAATACAATTTTTCACATCAAAAAATTTGACGGGCTATACATAGGACAGCTGTAATACACAGCTGTGATCATAGAGGCAGTGCGTCAGTGGAAAATTTACCATTTTCTAGTAGAAATGAAACTTCAAAGCTGACAGTCTTACTCAAATATTGTAGCAGGCCACATACAATTCAGAAACAACCTTAAACATTGAAATGGCAATATCATATACAATGGCTGAATACAGTATTTTCTTGGATGATGTTGTATGTGGTTGGCACTACAGTAACATGGCCTAGATGATGTGATGATGCACTCATATTTGAGTTTGATAAGCTTCACTATCAAAAGGTATTTATAGTGTATATGTAGTTATTTTAGGTTGTTTGAAATTCTCAGATCAAGACCAAATTGCTGTTTAATATATATGGTACATATTGTGCACAATGTACTTTACCAATAATCACTGTATTTGTCTGGATACATTCTGATGAATAGCTTTATTGGTTTAAATGTCAAATCTAGCCTAGTGTTTGAGAAAAAAGATGATCCACTGCAGTTTTTAGATTCATTAAAGTAATGGAAACAGATGCTTTAACATTGAGTTCCAGTTTGTCACCAATAACCATACTGTACCTAATACTATTATAACATACAATACAATGATTTCAACAATAATCATTCATTTACACAAACACGCAAACCTTCAAACACTCATTTACAAATATTAAAATACTTATCATGCAACTCAAGACCACAGAATGTCAGACACTTGGGAATATAATGTGAGCCTGAGACAAATTGATTAAGGCAGTTGACAGGGTAAATATATGTGTCTTATGAGTTATTACATGTCTCATCCCTGTCAAAATGTTTCCCTCAAGTCAAACTTCCAATTGGATTTAAACACATCTAAATGTAAGCTAAAACATGTATTGACCACTGGAAAAGCATCACCTATTGCACATTCAACCTAATTCACTTCTCGTAACACCCCTCCTTGAATGGTTGTCAATTTTCTTGATAAAATTGTGTACATTTCTTTTTTAAAGAGTTCCCAATGGATGTGTTCTTTGACCCCTAGTTGTTGTCACTGGAGGACGGTTGGGCCTCATGGGAGCAGGGCCCATCTTGTTCATCTGAGGGGAGCTGGACACGTTGCTCATCCATGCGCTTGGCCTGCACCCTCTGGATGAGGCTGAAGAAGTCCTCGTCAGGCACTGTGGGGGCCCTAGGGCCTGCATCTGGAGGGGAGCACCGTTGGTCATTTATCCTGGAGGACTGGAGGACAGGACAAGGAAATACAGGAGAAATATAGAGTGAGATCGAGAGAAAGGTCTCTTCATTGAGATACTCAATTCTGTCTATTGCATCATTTATTAATACATTTTCTCCCTAAAGTATCAAAAAATGTACTAGAATGTTACAAGTGGGCTAAAGGACAAGTTGTCTAATAAGTAAAGCGTAAATGTATTAGTTATGGAAAAGATAGAAAGCTGAAGATAAAGCTGGATGTCCAGGGTCCAAGAAAAGTGAAGAAAATGAATCTGTTTATGTGATCATAACACACACTTATAGATTCCTGTAACTATAGATAGATAGTGCACAGTGCCCGTGATAAAGTTGGCGACATACACACACACAGAGATTCCTGGAATTATAGATAGTGCTGTGCTGCAGCTGGTGATGACAGTTCTTCTCAGTGGCTTTAGTACCTATATTTCTCAGATCACAATTGAAATGATCAGTCATTGCTGAAGTTCTTCTTCACATAATCTATTCTAGTCACTCATGCACATCATAAATTCATTCAGCAATTGAGGCCATCCAGTAGTTAAAGACACATTGATACCACAGAAAAGGGCTTCACATGAGAACTTCCCCTTTCCATGGAACCGTGACATGGCTTGGGGGGTGTTGTGTCAAAGACAAATACCACACTCTCTTTTGGTTTATTGCTTCATCACTGGAACTGGTTTTTAGAGAAACATGTCCTGAAGTGATGCCATCGAGGCCATCCAGTAGTTAAAGAGTTTCTAACTTGTAATGGAAAGTATCGGCCACCTAGCTACATCTGTGATGTCACCCTGTTCGTTTTGCAACTCTTTCACTGTCTGAGTTAAAAGAAGGTAAGAAGATGCTGGGATTCATGTTACTTTAACAAAAAAGCAGCAGTGACATCATCATCAAGTTTGGACAGACCTGGCTCTATGTCAACCAGTTTTGGATTCCAGCAAAGTCAAGCCCCTAGCTACGATGACTGAGTCTCCTGGAGCTAATGATAGCTAATGATAGCTATCCACATTGGCTATCATTAGCTTTCAGCTCAATCAGGGTGGGAGGAATTTGCATATAAACTGCAGGCAAAACAGGGTGCCATATTTTAGCCAAATCCCTATTTTGCATGCAGTTTATACTATGCCAAATCCTCCCATTCATTTCTATCAACAGAAAATATATATATATTACATGCAGAACTTTGTCAATGCTTATCTTTTTACGTCATCATCCAGACTTGGATTTTATGAAGGTTACTAATCGATATTAACGTGTGTGGTAAATATTGAGATGATAGTTGTCTCGAGTTATACAGAGTTAAATCAGAATAAAAATAAATAAAAAGGATAATTTATCACCACAATTGCCCGCTCAAGATATCTGCCAGCCCGCTCTTCCAGAGCTGGCAAGAACCGGGCCTGTATACAGCCTATATTCCCCCACAAAAAAGTATTAAAATGTATACATTTGTAAGCTTTGAGATTGTGAATCTCCGTAAAATCAGAGTCCGGATGATGACGTATAATCGATAAAGAGTTGATGACGTTCTGCGTGATAGTGACGCATTTTCTGTAAATAAAAATGAATGGGAGGAATGTGCCGGGATTTCTGACATCAGTAAACACATTTATGTAACAAAATTAACTGATCTATACTGAAAGTATTCACTTTATATTGTCATTCTGTTAGCTAGCCAAGCATTTCATCCATAAAGAAAACCCTTAGGAAGCAGCTGATTAAATTTTATTCCAGCAGTTTGCACTGCTTATCTGGCCATATCGGTTGTAAAAGCAAATTAGCTTCTAAATAACATTAGGCTATAAGGTACCCAAACTAGGGTTGCCATCCGTCCCTTAAAATACGGAATCGTCCAGTATTTGGGAATGAAATAGCGCGTCCCGTTTTAAATCAATATGGGACGGGGTTTGTCCCGTATTTTCAAAGTTGTCTTCAATGCAGCATCCCATGCAAATCACCCCACCTGCATTCTGTGAAGACTAGTCCTATTCTGCCCCTGATTGGGTAATTCTCGCTGCCATCATTGGTTTGATCGGTTTGTTTCAGAGCCATAGAAAAAGAGAGTTGCGACACGCTTTGATCTCACCGACACGTGATAACGTGGTTCATGTAGCTCGCTGTAGTTCCAAAAAACCCCACTGCTGTCAACCTTTTTGAATGGTTTTCAATGGAGCTGGCAAACGGAAGTCGCTTTTTTTTCTTCATCAGCCCACTTACAATTTACCACATTAACAACACTTGTGTTTGTAGTACTTGATGCAAGTTGAATATAACCATGATCACCAGCAACTGTTCAATAGAAAAAAATAGAACAGAATAATACAAGACAACCAACTGCAATTCAATAAAACATTTTATTGTACAATATGTCCAGTGTTCTTCTACTCCTTTTGTTTGTAGTGAGCAGGTGATCTAAATGTCTGCTTTTCACAAACCTTAGACCGCAGAAGTAGATGCATCTAGTTGAGCTAACTAGCTAGCTATTGAGTGGACCTGAAATTCCTGACGAACGTTGCTGGACGATAGGGGACCCAAGGCTTTAATCTGCAATTCATTGTTGCTAGCTCTCATCAGATGTACTAAAGGCTAATAAGAGCAGATTCTGTAAACTGTGTATGCCAAAGAACACCAATAACTAGAACTAATTTTACAGACTATAAACCAACAAACTTCTGGTTATGATGCACGTGCTCTCTAGCTAGCTACAGTAAAAGTGTTGCTTAGCTCTAGATATTAGACCCATAGTCTAGCGCAAACTGCATTTAGAATCTAATAAACTATAATCTTACGATACATTTTCTCTACATCTGGCTATATGAAATACTACTAATAACAATTGATATGTGGTGGTTGAAATATGAAAAAATGCAGGATTTTCATCAATTTACCAGCTCACTTTAGCCTGACGTTGTCATACTCATAATTCTAGTCAGAATATGAGTCTGAGAACTCTCCGTTGGGCTTTGACTACGGGGCGTGTTTCAAACCAGCCTGGAAAACAAATGCCTCTTTGCTCAATTGGATAGACCTACAACCAATCAGAGCAACGTAATATGTTGTTTGTTGAAAACGAATTCAACCCAAGCGCTCTTTCGTGACGTTGTTGATTATGTTACTGTTGATCATCTGTCCATCATCGTATAAAGCCCGCCCTGGCAATTTCATTGGTCCGCCCAGATTCTGGTTTTCTGTAGTTGGTCCCCAATACGAGACCCTCCAGACCCAACTTCCCGACCAAATTTTTTGGGGGGCGGGGAGAAGTTGGGCTGGCAGCCAGGCTAAGCTCACTTGCTTCGGACCCCATAATCTGCCATTCATTGTTGCTAGCTCTACTAACTAGGCAAATAAGAGAAGACAAACTTTGTATGCCAACGAACGCCAATAACTAGAACTAATTTGACAGACTATAAACCAATGGACTTCTGGTTCTGATACAAATGCTCTTTAGCTAGCTACAGTAAAAGTGTTGCTTACATTTACATTTATTCATTTAGCAGACGCTTTTATCCAAAGCGACTTCCAAGAGAGAGCTTAAAAAAGAGCATAGGTCACTGATCATAACAACGAGATAGTCCCAAACATTGCAAGTAGCCAAAACATGAAGCATACATTGTGAAAAGCTAAACAAGTGCCAAAGGGAAGACCCATAAGAGCATGCAGTTATACAAGTTACAAATTAAACAACATGAACCACAAAAGTGCAGGACTGTACCTGTAGAAGAACAATCAACAGTAAAATATTTCACAGCGAGTACAAGACTTAACTTCGTTATATCTAACCTAAAAGAGCAACAAGTCACTCAATAAGAGTCATTGTGATCCTGGAGGAAACTAACTAACAAGTCCAGCCAAGCATTTGTTAAGTGCCGTTGTACTCCCGGAACATGCTTAGCTGTACGTAAGATACTAGACTTACAGTCTAGCTCTAACTGCATTTAGAATCTAACAAGCTGTAATCTTACGAAAATGTTTATCTAAAGTTGGCCATATGAAATACTACTTATAACAATTGATATGTGGTGGTTGAAATATGAAAAAATGCATGATTTTTATCATTTTACCAGCTAACTTACTTCGGAGACACTGAAAATGAATGGGGTTCAACGGTGGAAAATACAATATTTGGAACTATAGGTCGCGTGAGACACGCTTTACTTCCGCATTCCTCGATAACAATGGGAGTCTATGGAAGTGTCGCAACTCTTTTTCTATGGCTCTGGTTTGTTTCAGGTTCATGGCCAATCAGAGTCAGAGGAGGGCGGGTCTCTTGGCGGAGAGTCGATTTAAAAGAACGCCGGAGGCAGCTCCAGACACCCCCCCGCGTAATAAGAAGTAGGGTGATTCCAGGTAATGTGGGACCCTTTTTGGTAGAAGGCTCTAGTAGTAAATAACTGTTAACTCGCCTCAGTGGTGTTTCTGTAAATCGTTTTAGGGCTTAGGAACATTTTCATGTTGGAATGAAATGGGAATACACAATATTTTAGAAGCTACACACTTTCAAACATAACATGACACCGTCTTTCACTCTGGCAGCATTGTCAGGTAATGTGGGACAGCTTTTCTGGTGAAGTGGGACAGTCATCGTCTGTGAGCCTAGTCTGCTAATATTAATAATAATTAGTTTATATACAACAATGATAGGTGCAAGGGTGTGGCAAGATTCATTTAGTTGTGGGGTTTGACTTAGACAATAGGCATAAAGTGTAACTAATGTAAACCTCAGTGATCTGCAGTCTATGTGCTAGCTAACGTTAGTGGTCACGCTTAAGGCCAAGTTATACTTCTGCGTTTTTATGGAAACACACACAGGGAACGCCCTCTCCGTCAAGGAACTCCCTCTCTGTGCCCTCTCCGAACCCCTCGGAGAGCCCTGCGTGCACCACCTGATTTTCCTGACTATCCGTCCGTCAGTCCGTCATTTTACGGACACCCCTTGGCTGTGATTGGTCCGTATTAAGAACCGCTTGCGTCAGGAGCGGGGTTGCCGTGACCAACAAGAGAACAGTATCTTTTGACCGCCATTGTTGTAAGTTTTTACAATTCATATTTCAGCTAAACAGTACATGTAAATCAGCATCTGAATTAAAATGTAAAGAGAAATGGGCAGTGTAGTTGCTGAAAATGTGCTTATTTTATTGATGAAACGGCTCATTTGTAAATTTGCTCCGACTTTTTGATAACCTAGCTAGCATCCCAGTGCAGAGCCATCTACTGTTCTGGCGGTGAATTACTTTTAGCATGCAGAGCCATCGGAGTAGTATAAATTCAACCAATCCGTCCGACTCCGTGCGCGCGTCTGTCCGTAACGGAGTCGGAGAAGTATAATTCGGCCTTTACGGTGCAATCACACTGCGTTTAACGCTCTGCACCGCTGGCTTTCCCACATAGCACCACGCTCCGGGGCGTGTTAAAAAAGTTAATACAGAGTTGTAGTTCTCTAAGGTCACTGTCACGTTTGTGTAAAACGGTGTCATGGACAAGGGTGCAGACTTGGGTTCATGTACTTACAATATCGATCATTATTCATATAAATATAGCTGCTCCTGTCTCGATCAAAATACAGCTTTTACACGGCAAGAATCAGATACGCTGACTAGATGTTGCATGATCTTGTCAACTAGGCTATCGTAGGATAATGGAATTTAATTATCTGCAGTATGAATAAAGGATTTACTCATGTTTAGTAGTTGTATTCCCAACAGATGTGGTTACATTCTCAAGCATTACATAATGCTTTGTTGACTTTGAAGTTAAGCCCATCAAAGCAACTCTAGAACAAGTTCAGAGTATCTGCAAATGTGCCCCAATCCTTAAGGCCCATGTTGCAGGGTGTACATTTGTTCTCTGTAGTCCCAGAAAACGTTTTAAAGTCACTCCAGGCATCACACCTGTCCACATTGATATATTTTCCACCTTTTCTTTAGGCTATTTTATCTTCTTTAATTTGCTTACTTCATTTTATCAAATTACACTGGATCTTGACACCTATGGAATATGTACATTTGTTTCTAATTTTATGTCATTATAATTTCTTTAATTAGCCTATCCTATGTTTATTATTCGAACATATTTTCAAATATTATACCTCTCTATATAATTGTCTCATTAAACATCATCACATATGCCAGAGTTTTCCTTGTTTCGTGCCTCTCGCAAACCATTCAAATATATTGTTGCGATCTAGTGACATCGTTAGGTGGCGATGTCAGGGTCCTACACAGCGGCGTAACAATGACTTGGCGGGCCCGAGTGCAGATCTCACCAACGGGCCCCTTTACCGACCTATCGTCAGGCGAAATTATTGAGTGTTGAGCTTAGCGAGGCGCATGGAAATGCCTACTTATTATCAGTGTTGCGTCTGAACACGTTCATGAACTCGTTCATAATTTTGGTGAACGTGAACTGAACGTAGCCTATTGTATTACTGCCTGATGAACGATATACTGTGCAGTGGACGCAGTCATTCTGGTGTCTGTGAATGGCAAGTTTACTCTTTTTAATTTCGTTTAATAAGATGCCAGATTTCTAGAGACTTCCAGGCTAAAAACAATTTCATTGGTCCGTCCCGATTCTGTTTTTCTGTAGTTGTCCCCAATACGAGACCCTCCAGACCCAACTTCCCGACCAAATTTTTTTGTGGGTCTATGCCTGGCAAGTGTGAGCAATGTGAGAACGCCAAATTGCGTAGAGGCGGAGAGCGGTATTGCAGACGGCAGCCACATTGAAAAAAAGAACTGAACTAACGTAGTTCATTATTTGGAGCTTTGAACTTAGTTCAAAATGTTGAATTATGAACTGAACTAGTTCATAGTTGTAGAAAGTGAACTTTCCCAACACTGCTTATTACAATACACATTGTGAATTGATTGGTGAATGTTTGATTACATTTTTGTTAGCTATATGCTAGCTTAATGTTTAGCCTATCTAGCGTCAGCTATTTTCCAACAACATCCTGCACATTGTTTTCAATATCTAACCTGGCTGCTGCCTTATGCCTATACGTGCATTTAATGACGTTTTATAGCCATGTCTAAATGCATTCAATAGGCTATACCAGACAGTAAACGTTAAAGCCTACCCTGGTGGCTGAGTTTCACTCATTGCTGTTGGGCTGGGGGTCAGACGTAGCGTCCTCTTAAACACCTCGCCACAAATCCAAATGAAGATAATTTTGCCAGCTTTGCCACCCTTTCATCCTGCTCTTTGCGTTCCTGCTGCTTCCTGCAGCCACTTTTGTGTTTGAATGAAGGGCATGGGGTAGCCTACTTACCGCAATTAGCCTACTCAACACGCAACGCAATGCAACACAACAGGATGGCAAACGATCACAACGTGTGGGTGGTCTATAGAATCTTGAAACAACATATTACCCAGACAATATTACTTTATAAAAACGAGCCTCGTTTCATTCAGCAAAAGGCAAATGAGGCTGAATGAATTATTTGCTGTTGTTAAGACTGACTATTGTTAAAATGTTTATTGGGCAGGTTAGAATAACTGACACCATAATTGAGAAATGTTTGCAAATTGATCGGACTGGATCATATGTTAACCTTTCTGTGATTTACGCGGAGCGAGGGGCCCGGTCAGTTCTTCAGGTGAAGTTCTCACTTTAGATCGAGGACGGGCCCCCTTTCGCCACGGGCCCTAGTGCAGCTGCTCTCCCTGCACTCCCTATAGTTACGCCACTGGTCCTCGAACTGCGTCCTGAAACTGCAACTCTACGGTTTTCCGGGGTCTCCAGGGTCTCAAACCTCTGCAGGTTCATACTATTGAGTCAAACAGCATTTTTCAGACGCTTAAAAAGACTATTACGCAAGCATGTAAATCTGTCTCTAGTTTAAAACATTAGCCAGCCATATGTGGCCAGGGCCGGCCCAAGGCATAGGCGAACTAAGCGACTGCATAGGGCCCCCGTGGCCACCACAGGGCCCCCAAGAGCACATGAAATTACAGTTTAATGTTTTTATATATATATATATATTTACATGCCAAGGGGCCCCAAATCAATTCTGCTTAAGGCCCCGTAAAGGCTTGGGCCGGCCCTGTATGTGGCCATCCCTTTACCCGTTGTACAAGCATGTCCCAAAACTTCAGCCCCTAGTCTACAATAACAATAATTTATTCAATTAGCATATACTTCCTCTAAAGTGAGGTAAGAGGGAGGATTCGAGCAAACTAATTCTTTAACCGTAGGACAGTGCTCTTACCACTCAGCCATAGTCAACCTTGTTGAAATCTGAATGATGCTATCAGAACCTAAAACAAACGTAATGACTGTAAAATATTAAAGACGTTACGTTGTTTGTAATACAACAAGATTTATGATAACATTTTTGACATGGAAACAATTGACACATGAAAATTTATCAAATTTACAATGACGATTGTGAGACTAACGTCTCAAGGACTTGACGTCACTCGATTACTTCAATCGCTTGATACAGTCGCCATACCATGAACTGACCAACAGATGTCCCTATGGAGAGGATGTATCAAATGCTTTGAACGAGCAAGACTTTTTTGACACAATTATTTACTTTGGAAAGCTTTGTTTCCCCCATCAGTAGCATTAAGCGCTTAGTTTCATTTCATTACGAATGCCTGATAATCACATTAGTTCATTCACTAAACAAAATTCACTGAAGTTATCATACAGCCTCCCACTGAATTGCATAGTAAACAAGACCAGACATGTAACAAACGTACACATTAATGTGTGACTGCACAGAGTAACAATATGACTCCAATGTAATGTTTATGTTACATATAGAAAAAAACTATGTAGCGCTCAAATTAATGCCAAACAAAATTCTAAAGTAGGCATGGGTCAATGTGTGATTTTGGTGGTACATTATGTGCTGTTCCACAAAGCCATATGCCAAAATCTGTAATTTAGCGTTTGCGTTGAGACGACTCATTTGGTCGTCTTAGGATGACATAGGATGAAATTGCCCTCTAAACACGTAAACTAAAGACGTTTTGACCATCTATGCTTCCAATTGGTTGGCATCTTTCCATATTCCACAGATATGTCTTTTAGTACACGCATACACACTCATACATGCAGTATAAATATATATGTAATGAATTGTTTGTAAAACTGTAAAAAAAAAAATCACTGCGCTCCAGCATTTCTTTGTGTGCTCCAATCTTTTTTCATTTAGGAGTACATGTACTACACATGTACCGGCCACACTTTATTGTCATAACTCTAGACCATTAAATGTTTATAATGTCCCTGTGTGTTTATAATTTTGACAGGGGACAACAATGCGATCTTATCAGCCGACTATAAAATGTTGATAATGTCGAGGTACTATGGAACAACTGCAGTCTAACCCGCAACGTGTTTGACCTTTATCCAATAAAATACATTTTGCTGAATGATTGAAGGGCTAAACAAACGCTCTAATGAAATAATCACTGACTAATAACACGGAAATAAATGACAGATTGACAAAGGCACGTTCATTTTCCGACCGTGCGTTTGCTTTGTCCACGAAGTGCCATCTACAGACCATTACATGTCAATAACAACGACCCTGTCTGAAGACTATGGGGTCATTTGACCCCTAACCCTAACTTCTAGGGGGGAGGAGGCATGGAGTAAGGACGTACAGACATTATCTAGTTCACGTTCACTGAACTTGGAACATTCCATGTGTGGTCTTATTATTTTCTCCTTTCACCGAGGGCCCTTTGGTGCTCGGGGCCCCCGGGCATATGCCCAGATTGCCCATTTGGTAGATCTGGCATTTCAACCGCGGCACCGCACGTCCTTTGATCCAGAGGACACCTGCAAAATTACAACTTTGCACAGTGCAGGGTCCTCAAGCTAATCATTCCACTAACATCCCAGTCTAACACTTGCGCTCACATACACACACAGAGATTCCTTTTATTATAGTATAGATACAGGCTACCTACTGTATAGTAACATTTTATATTGCGGTTTTTAATTACTTGAGGATCTGTTCCATTGATATCATAGTTTGACCATGTCATCTCCATGTCATCCTAGTACCTGGCACTTGATGAGCATGTTGAAGAAGTCATCGCTGGGCTCCTGGGGATCTGCCTCACCACACAGATGGCTCATGTTGTTGTGGGTAATTCTGAGACCTGGCAAGTTGCTAATGTTGACCCGCTGGTCATCCAGGCGACGACTCTGAGAACTGGCAATCAAGTCAAACAGCTCCTCAGTCTGAGGGGAAGTGAGGATTGCAGTATCTGGGGAACAGAAAGAGTTGACGATTTCAAGAATATACATTTTTATATTTAAAAGTTTAATTGACTAGTACATAAACCAGAAGGTAAAATATAATTTTGTTTCAGTAAATAAGACAATACCATCCACAAATCTTAATAAGTTAAGTTACTAATGTTTTGAGTTGAATGTTTAAAATCCATAATAGATAAAAAACATTCAGTCAAACTGACAGGAGCTTTGCACAACTATGGAGGACAGTTATTATGCTATCTCCCTGTACCTAGCATTTCATTGAAGGATAGGATGTCTGCTGCACCGCCTCCATTTTTGCCGTTCTCCCCATTCTGTGTCTCATCTAAGTTGCAGCGCTGGTCATCCATGCGGCTGCTCTGAAACTTGCTCAGGAGATCAAAGAAGCAGTCCTCATCAGAAGGGTCACAACCTAGTTTCTGAAAGAGAAGGAAAAGGACTGTTAGGTCAGAAAAGCGAATCCCCCTGTGGGCTCCTATCATCAGCTACTTACATACTGACCTACTTGTGTCTGATACCGTATCCTTTGTAAGTGCTGTTTAAATAGGTGCTGTGTTTAGGATGCATAATTAACGCAAATTCATAGTAAATTTATAGTTAATCTCATACAGTAATGTAAAGGTTAAAATGAATGTGATGTAATAGTTAGATTTGAGTCTATTGTGTTTTTTGTTCCTCTTGGAACTTAAGTTCTCTGTTGTGGTTTCCACTGCTGTGGAATTTTTTAATGGACCAAGAGAAATCTAGCACGTTTCAGCGCTCTGCTAATTAAGCTGGAGTTACACTTTTGTAAAGGCCAAGGCGAACAATAAGGGTTTTCAACAGTTTTAAGAACCTCTTTTCAGGACAAGCAGCCAACGAAGTATGTTATATTACATGTGAAGCTTTATTTATATTTGGCTTTAAGTAAAATTTGTATTTTTAGCTTCTTCAGTAATGTATAATATATTTGATGTGCTTACTATGTTTTTCACATATAGTTCTCCTGGCATGACGTGGATGCATTAAGGACAGAAGAGCAAAGCAATAAACGCCCATTCAAAAGAACCAACCTGTGTCTGTATTGTCATGAAGAGAGCTACATCCTTTTATATTGGACTTTGTTCAGCTTGCTTCAGCCTTTTTTGTGAGTTAGTGCACTGAAGGGAAGTAAAGGGGACTTAACATTGCATGCTAAATTTGTTATATTTAACATCTGTAAAAATGAGTTTCCTACACTATTCTCACAATGATCTAAGGCAGGGGTGTCAAACTCATTTTTACCGAGGGCCACATCAGCATTATGGTTGCCCTCAAAGGGCCAGTTGTAACTAAGATGTAACGATGTAAAAACATAGTGTTTTAGCTTTTGTGAACATAGGGCAGGGGTGTCAAACTCATTTCGCATCGTGGGCCACATACGGCCTAGGGAGATGTCAAGTGGGCCGGACCATTAAAATTATACCATACTCTGCTATAAATAACCAAAATATCATGTCTTTCTTCTGTGTTATCTAGTTTAATTGATACAAAGACCATATCGTATAAAGTCCGTCCAACCGCTTTAACAAGTAATGATCTCTTCGGTGGTGTAGTTGGTTAAAGCGTTGTACGATTACATATTGTTAATGCGAATCTGGGATCCCAAGTTCGCGCCCCAGTCCAGTGAATCTCGTACGATATTCTTTAACTTTTACTGTGAGAAAATGACATAATTCTAAAGGCCTACGGATGTATCACAACATTTTAATGTGTGAGCACTAATATCAGATCAAAATGAACACATGTAGCCTTAATTAAATATTGAATAACGTAGGGTAGTCTACCGTCGGAGACAACCACTACGCCTCATTCAGCCAGTTTAAACGGCTGCTAGATGACGCTGTTCATTTTCAAAGCGCCGATAGTTCGGCTCTTTGGGCCGGCACAATCCGGAAGAAACCATCAAAGCTTCACAAGGCATCGTTCGCCCATCCCTAGTAGAGACCAAGGTATTAATTGATACCGTCTGCTGTTTTCAGTCTGTCTCAGTGATGCGGCTTGTCTTCTACTCTGATGGAAAGAGTGCGCCCCCAAGTATTCGAATGGCGGTATACTGCAAGAGTGAATTAAAAATATTAATTCCATGTCTTTTATGCATTTTTTCCACTTTCAAATTATCCTGCGGGCCTGATCGAACCTCCTTGGGGGCCGGTTCCGGCCCGCGGGCCGTATGTTTGACACCCCTGACATAGGGCCTATTCTGCTGCAATTGCAGTCCGCCTTTTAATTCTTGGACAATCTAGTTTTTTTGGAGGATGAATTTGGCATATTTATCTCCGTGTTTGGCGCAAAATGCAAACAGAGATTGTACTCTTTAACCCTTGTGCTGCCTTCGGGTCACATTACCCAAAGGTTTCGCACTATCGCACCATTGAGCCGGAAGGCAAAGCTCTCAATCTACAGGTCAAGTTTAGTTCCTACCCTCACCTATGGTCATGAAAGTTGGGTCATAACCAAAAGAACTAGGTCGAGAGTACAAGTGACTGAAATGGGTTTCCTCAGGAGGGTGACTGGTGTCTCCCTTAGAGATAGGGTGAGGTGCTCATTCATCCTTGAGGAGCTCGAAGTAGAGCCGCTGCTCATTTGCGTTAAAAGGAGCCAGTTGAGGTGGTTTGGGCACCTGGTAAAGATACTGGTAAGTAAAGGATGTGGAAGTAGGTGAACCATTAATAATCTGGTCTATTTTTGAGATTTTTCAGTACAATTCTGAAAAGATTATTAAAATTAGCAAGGATTTCATGCTATTTTCAGAGATTAGCGATTTTCTATCATTCTTTTTAAAACATTATTGAAAAAGTAAAGGGTGTGGAAGTAGGCCAGACATTATTCTAATAATCCGGTGCATATTTGAGATATTAAAGTTTGAAAAAGTTATTGAGATTAGCAAGGATTTCATGCCATTTTCAGGGATTAGCGATTGATTCGAATGTTGTTAAAATTTTTATTGAAAAAGTAAAGGGTGTGGAAGTAGGCCAGACATTTTTTTAAATAATATGGTGACAGTTTTAGGTTTTATATCCATAGAAATATAATGAAACACATACATTTTCTAAATTGTATGGTATAGCGTTCACCCGGTTCCTAACTCGACGCTGCAAAGTAGCGTCTGCCGAATGTGAGACGAATGTCGAATATGAAACTAACTTCATCTTGGTCTTTGGTTGAATGCCCAGGGACCTTGGCTGAAAATACCTTTGCAGAACCGGCTGCATTGGAGTGCTGTCAAACCATGCTCACCTTCACCTAGTTAAACTTTGCGTTAAAAACACTTTGCTTTCTAGAGGCAGGATGTCTTCACTTTGCCGTAACATAAAAATGCATTGTGAGAGATGTAGTTTATGGTCAATTCACGCGGTAAAGCTAGACCCCCACCCCTCGGCTTGAAGCAACGGCCCCGGTAGATGTAGGTGGTATTGCATTTCCGATTTGCTACCCGACTAGTCCGGTCGTTTTTATTCTATTAAACTCTTCTGAAACCTGTTAAATGTGCCTAAAAACGCCTAAACAGCATACCCAAAATAAATTGACAGCTTTTCTTGAACTATTTGGAGTAGATGCATGTAAATTGATTCTTTTGAAAGCTGACACTCTGAAGTTATGTTCCTTGTTGTCAGGACCCCTGTCAGTCCTACTGGTGTTGAGACACAGAAGCTTGAACACAAGGAAAGTGAAAGTTTCTATTTCCGCCTAGATTTTGTTTTGAAAACACAGGCCTGAAGAGGCCTAGAGGTGGTAGGTATTAGCTGGAAGACAGAATTGGACCACAGGTTGAAGCCTTACCCAATTCAGATCAAAAGTCAAACATGATACCACAATATATTCATATTTGACACGTTTTTATAAGAGTACATCCAGGCGTTTTCTAAAAGGGCCTTTTGGAGACTCCAGAATGGCCCTTCTCACCAAGGTCAAATTCTTAGGATAAAAAAGGTATCATTGTTATCTCTAATGAAAGGTGGTACTTAGAACTATCATATATAACAGCTAAATCCTTCATTAGTATTACTGAAACACAAAAACTGAAGCATGAACACATTGGAGTGCTTTATCTGATTCCCAGGATTGGCACACAAAGAACACTGACATATTGCGCAATCGACTTTTATTTTGAAGGCTCCACAAAACCTGTTATATGGGGTATCGCTATTTACAGCTAGCGCTAAGTTACAAGGATAACTAGCTCATTTCAGAGCCAGTCGAAGCCAGTTAGAAAAAATCGTGTAGAGGGGGCGGGGGGTGGGGGGGTAGGGGCAGGAGGGGGCGGGACGCACAGACCTGGTTGGCTTTAGAGGGCTGTCAGCGGGGCATGGAAGCTCCTATTGGTTCATACAAGGTGTCGATCAAAAGCTCTGAGTGTAGCAGCCATTTTAAGATTATCCACGGGTTTCTACTCGACCCACTTTATGTCCTATGATCAATTGTTTGTGGAAGACTGAAAAAATAATAATTGGCAAAGGAAGAATGAAGCAACAAGATGTGTGGATATAATTCACTGTTTGGACAATTACTCGACATGGTTAGATACTTTGGACCTTTGGGAATTACGCAGAAGAGGTTTTGATGGGTTGTGTGCATACCTGGAACATTCCGAAGTAATGTTAGATAACCATTCAGCAGATTTAACCATTTTGTAGGCTAATGAACGCTGTTATGCTCATGGCATGACAAACGTATAGCCTAATATAATTAGTTATAATATTGTGGCATTTTACGGCATCATTATAGATTGTTGACATGTTATTCTGGAGCAAAGACGAAGATGTATAAATCATGTCTGATAACTACAATATTGTTATGGTCGTTATGTTCTTAGAACTTTATGTCAGTTAACACCACAATGATAGCTTTAACAATAAGCTAGTAATAGGAAGCAACACTCATGATCATTATAATAGTAACATAGGTATAGGCTTAATTTAGCTTGCTTTGCTGAGCTAGAACAACGACGGAGCCAGATATTTAAGTTTACAGCTTCTTTAATCCGACACAATACTTAAGCAGTGAAACTAAAAACACAAAGCAAAAAGAACAACGTATAGGCCCTGCATGTATAATACTACAGTACCAATAGTATTGATTTTCATAAAGTTCACATGTATCTGCTTCTTGATTGGACTTGTACCACATTCTGACAGTTTTCTGCTATGTTCTGTTTCAGCTGTTTGATAGGCCCTAGCCTATGTTGTTTCTGTTGGAATACATTTGTTCTCTGTTTGAGGGGGGGGGGGGGGGGCTCTCAGGGTTAAATCTGCGAGGGGGGGGGGGGGGGGCTCATGTGTTTCCGTTACAGTACTGAGAATAACAATAGTGTTTTTGCTTGCAGCAAACACACTAATAACAGAATATACACTTTGGCCACTACTTGGAACAGGCTGCCAACAGCTTGCACCTTGGCCTAGATTTCCAAGGTGGTTTTGTCTCTCTCATGGATACAGAGTAAAAATAAGCTAATAACCCTGAAACGAGGACAAGGGAGATCAAAACCTACCCTAAAGCTCACAAACCTACATAAAGGATGCTTTAATATATATACATACACATTTGTGTTTTATATATTTACACATTCTGCATACAACTGTGTTTCACACACTAAAAAGTAACCCCGAACTACGGATATTCATCTTACATAGAATCTCAAATCCTCAGGATTCTACACACATCCATAACCCTGGTGTAATCAGCTACACAATATTAAAGTCTGTGTGAGCTCTTCATGTCAAGACCTATGGACCAGGGCAGGTTGGCTGGAGACATCAAAGTACATAAAACACAGGACACATTACCCATCAATAGCATTGGGTAGTGTCCAACAATTCCCTCCTTCCAATGTCAGCCATTTGCTGAAGTGATAATGGACTACTGATAGTGGTGTAACGGACCGTAGTTGATCCATGATCCATATGGATCAACCTCCACGGTTCGGCACGCATGTGAATCGTGGATCAGTTGCAAAGTTTAATAGTTTAATAGTGTGAAACTGTTTTACTAAATTATCCGATCTATGATCCGTGACTCAAAACTGTGGTTCGGATTGACAGTTTTGCAATTTTTTGCACCACTAACTAATGAACACCTTGCATTAGTGCTCCAGAAAGAGAAAAGTGCCCTTATGTAAGATGGTAGACATATCACCATAAGCCAATAGGTACACATTAAATGTGTATTTTTTTGAACATTCTTTTCATTGATGGGATTTGTCTAGACAAATTAAAAAGCGATTTGGAACGAGTAATAATTATTTGCTGTTTCACTGGCAGGGGAACCTAAAATTGCAATTTAGTTTTGAGCACATCAAACTTTACCATTTTACTGATGCTGATGTCCTATAAGCACTTAATTGCAGATAAATGTGTCTCATCCTAGCAGCAAAAAAAACAAAACAAAAAAAACAGCAACAATTAATTAAAGACAAATCATGAAAACTACGTGAAAGCACAGGTAAAAATATCAAGCATTTTCATTCTTAATTAGACATATAAAGGATTATTATTCTTACCACAAAAGCCTCTCCCTCTTTTCACCCTTTCTTTCATTCTCACAGAACCTTTCTTTCTCGGTCCAAAAGTATTACTTGCACATCCCTTTCTCCCTCTCCATTTACCACTCTCCGCTTTTCCACCCTGCACTTTTACTCTGCTCCTCCTAGTGGCTCCCCCTCCCTCTCTATATCCTCCCATCCACTTCAGCTCCACTATATTCTACCCCTCTGTCTTTCCAACACACATACAATCTCTCTCTCTATCCCCCTTTGTTTCCCTGCAGATCCCCCTCCCCCCCCCCCCCCCCCCCCCACAACCTTTGGCCCCAGCTATCATACTGTGCTGTGTTAATATTAATAACGCAAGAATGAAAATTCAACAGTGACTGCTTTTATTTTATAAGGCCTTCTCACAGAACTATGGTATAAAACAAATTGCAGACTGGAGGGTTTGATGTATTTAAAGCAGGACCAGGCTTGGTATGGTTATCAGAACCAGACACTGATTGGAAAGCACAAGGAGGCGACTATCCATAAAATTGATCTATACTGAGCCCAAATATCAACCAACCTGCTCCCTCGATCTATCCTAGTCACTCATCATGTCTTTGACTTAGTCAATCTTTCTCAAAATATTGCTACCAATACTGTATGTTACAGATGTTGAAAACACATGTAACATACACATCTTATGTCTTAAAAGGTATTACTTTTACACCATAGAAATGTGTACTTTAGCTGTCACTTACCATTGCTACAAATACAGGCTTCTGGTATTGTGCGTAAAATGTAAATAAGACAGTCGTATGTCTTTCCTAAGATAACTTATAAGGCATATTTGAGGATACACAACACAGATGTAGGATCCCTTTATATGCAAATACACACACAGACACAGCTACTTAAACCAAGTAGCTAGCTACTTTAGACAGACTTTAACTTTCCGAGTCATTGACTGCCATAGGATAAGGTCTTAGAATTCTCAGCTTCAGGGATGCTCAACAAAAACCTACATTTAAAGCATTTCACATTTTGCGACTGCTTATTTAAAAATGTGTTAACCATTTTAGCATCAACTTTCAACAAGGAATAAAGTTTGTTGATTTAACAGAGTTTTTTTGACTAGGACCCGCTTTGCCACAAATATTTGTCAGTAGATGACCATGAAATGTCATTGGAGTGACGCTAGACGTCTGCGTAGGGGGTTGAAATACCGGAATTAGCGTTGGTGTCAAATTGAAAAGCTTTTAAAATGCATAAATCATTATAAACAGGAATAACTATTAACCCATATTCCAGATAAATCACTTAAACGGGTTTGTCCTCATAGCAAAAGGCATTTTAGGTAGGATCACATTTAGGGGATTTCAAAACCTTTCCTTCATACATCAACACTTTTTTTATGTAATTCAGAACATATTGAGGACACACAATCAGTTGAGTTTGTTTTTGTTGCAATTTGTGTGAGGTTTACCCATATTGGCTTAAAAATTACAAATGGCTTAAAACTAATGGCTTAAAAGGCCGAATTCTTGCAATGACTTCCAATTTTCAAAGTCATAGCATTTCCACCCCATTGCTCAAATTCTTCTGGAACTTGGTGTGCATGCCTTATTTCTCATGGCAAACAAAAAAGCCTCAAGGACCCATCTAGGACCCATCAAGGTCCGTCTGATGGATTTTCCTGTACAGTGATAATTTGTGAAAACCTTCAAAATTCCTTTTCTCTTGAACCAAAGGTCTAATTAACTTGACATTTTGTACAGATATGTATCATTGACGTATTTAAAAATGTTACTTATAGCAATTGAATAAAATACAAAATGTCTGAAAGGGGTGTATTTATGTAAATGTCCACATTGCCTCAATATGTTTGTGTCACTAAATCAAATTTCATTTTGAATGATGGGTTTTCAAACCTAATAGGCTTTAAGGTGACACGCCCCTGAAGTACCATAAACAATTTCACCTTGATATGTCAAAATATGACTGAATTACAGCTGTTTGAACTTGGACCAAATCTGACAATGCTCGGCATTGGAGAAACAGCTTTTTTTCTTATCCAGTTACTGAACTTGGTGTGTTCCATGCCTGGGAATGGCTCAATTGGCATTTGAATCAAATACAAAATGGCTGAAAGAGGTGTATTTATGTAAATGTACACATTCAACAAACTCAATTTCTTTGTGTTAATGAATCAAATATAATTTTGACTGATGGTTTTTCAAACCTAATAGGGTTCAAGATGACATCTCTCTGAAGTACCATAAACAATTTCACCTTGGTATGTTAACATGATTGAATTAGAGCTGTTTCAACCTTGGCTGAATCTAACAACGCTTACCACAGGAGAAACAGCTTACTTTTTTGTACAGTAACTGAACATGCCAATACTCAACACTGAGAATAGGTCAACGAGCTGGAACGGTGACCTGCAAAGTATAAGGTCGTAGGTTTGAATCCAGCCACACTGAGTCTGTCTTAAATTTGAATATATGTTTAGTTAAACGGGATGACATCGTTCTGAAGTACCATGCGTAATTTCACCTTGATATGTCAAAAGATCATTGAATTACAGCTGTTTAAACTTTGGCCGAATCGTACAAGCCATGCTACAGGAGATACAGCTTCTTTTTTTTTTACAGAAACTGACCAGAATTACTCAGCCTTGCGGGTAGCTCAATGGGTTGAAACATTGTCCTGCAAAGCACAAGGTCACAGGTTTGAATCCAGGCAGTCCTTTGGCCTGTCATAATTTTGATTACTTGTTTAGTTAAACAGGCAGATATCATTCTGAAATACCATGCGCAATTTCATGCAATTTCACTTTGAAATGTCAACCGTTTCTTAACCTTTGTTCCAAAGCTGACAAAAAACGAATACTCATATCACGCAGTTGGAGCACAGCTAGATAATCAGCGTCAGCCCCCTTGGGTACCCAGCATGCAGTGCGGCATGTCCAAAACGCAAAGACTTGTGGAAAATAGTTTGGTTACAACAGCCTTGGGAGGGATTTCAGTTGTTGTGTTCGTTCAGTTAGATGTTTGTAATGTCATTGTTGGTTAGTTAATATAATCTTGTTGGTCACCCTGATTGTGTATGTTTTTTTGTTTAATGGGACCAGAGAGTCGGCTGCTAAACTGTCACAGGCTATTCTTGTAAGGAGCTGAATATGAACGCTGCCCTAACCCATATGCCCACATGACTTTAGTTAGTTGTGCATTGACCGAGAGTCTGGAATCGTTTTTGGCTAAACATGAGGTAGTTTTGCTCTCTCGCTGTCCAAGTCTCGATCTTCTACTGTGTACATGTTTATAATATTTTGCCATTTTGCGGAGGAACCCGCATCGCTGCTTGCAGCTATATTTGTTGGTATTCTTATTCTTATTTATCTTTTCCTTGCGCCCCAATATCTCAAAAGGTCCCTGGTCATAAATGTTGTAATTTGGCATATTGATACTACAGCCAAGTGGGTACCCCCACACCAAATATGGGCCACATCGGACCATAGGGGGTGGCACGGCCACGCCCGAAAGTCCAATTTTCAAAGTGATGGCATTTCCACCCCATTGCTCCAATTCTTCTGAAACTTGGTGTGCATGCCTCATTACTCATGAGGAACAAAAAAGCCTCAAGGACCCATAAGGTTTGCCATGATGGACTTTCCTGTATAGTGATAATTTTGGAAAACATTCAAAATTCCTCTTCTCTTGAACCAAAGGTCTAACTGGCTTGACATTTTGTACAGACATGTATCATTGACGTATTTAAAAATGTTACTTGAGGCAATTGAATCAAGTACAAAATGGCTGAAAGGGGTGTAGTTATGTAAATGTCCACATTGCCTCAATATGTTTGTGTCACTAAATCAAATGTATTTTTGAAGGATGGTTCAAACCTTATAGGCTTTAAGATGATATGCCTCTGAAGTACCATGCACAGTTTCACCTTGATATGTCAAAATATGACTGAATTACAGCTATTTGACCATTGGACAATACTCGCCATTGGAGAAACTGCTTTTTTTATTATCCAGTTATTGAACTTTGTGTATTCCATGCCTGGGAATGGCTCTATAGACCAATTATCACCCTACGTTACACAACTGTCAAGTAGGCTCAACTGCGCATGTCAGTTGCAAAAGACTAACTTCTCCCCGGTCTATTACACTTGGAGTGTCGATCAGGTCATCATATATCTCTGGCCACTGGATTGCAGGGCTTGATATTAACTTTTTGAGGCTATTCAGGGTCTTGCAGGTTTCAGTTGGTCAAATTTAAGACCTTTTTAAGACATTTTAAGACCATAAAGATTGAAATTTAAGACCTACACAACGCATTACCCCAAAAATATTTAAATCAAAAGACATTCTGAAAAAAACATGTAATTTCTATGAATGGAATAAAAAAAAAAAAAAACATACATTTAATTTACAGATAAAGCAATCACATTAGTAACCGGATTTAATATTTTTGGGGCAAAGTTTGCAGCGAGCCTGGAGCTGGGTAGTGCTTGTAACCAACAGCGGAAATCGCTGTGATCTAGCCATAGGTGCGTTCGACTTCATGCAGCGCCGGCGTCCTCTGCAGCCGGCTGTGGCGCTGCATGAATTCAGTCCATGTCGAACGCAACTCATGTGTCGTTGAAAGTACACTTTCCCATTTTCCACACGTAGCCAAATTTTAACAAACTCTGAGGAAGCGCAGACGTATTTCGCATGCAGGTATTGCAGTTATCACGTGATTTGTAGTTTTATCACCGCGACCGGCTATCCTCGAGAAAGAAATACAACACACCAAACCAACATTCTGAGGGCAGCGTACTGCTGGTTTTGTTTGTAGCAAAGACTCGCTTTGTAGGCTAGACTCAATACTTTTTTGCTACCTTGTAATAACTTTCTGCAGCCTGCGTTTCTGGAAATTAACGAGGGTAAAACCTTTTTAAGACCTGAATAAATGAAATTTAAGACCTCGGATGAAAATATGGACGTTTTAAGGCCTTAAATTTAAAGTTCTGAATTTAAGACTTTTTAAGACCCTGCGGGAACCCTGGCTATTGGCCTTTCGTGACCCAAATCAAAATTCTGATGCGACAGATCAATGGGTAATCGCTTTCTCTCTTAAAGGCTGTCCTCCTCGACCTTTTTGGTCTTTTTAAATCGAACTATTTGTATTATCCGTGTGGTCCTTTTTCCATTTAAAATGCTATCCTTTCCCGGTTTTCTGCAACCACGCTGCGCGCGCATCCCGAATGTTTACAAACAAATGATTGGTCTATTGGCTGAGATGTTGTGCTGGTAAGCAAAGGGTTGTGGGTTCAAAACCAGTCAGAGGCATAGTTTACTATTTTTTTATTCTGACAAAACGGTTTCTAGTCTTCCGATCAATCCTACAGTTGTAAAACATACAGGGCTCTAGAGTGCGACGGGTGCGACAAAACATTTTCCTAGGTCGCACCGGTGCACCTAACCTACTCGCATCCGCTGCCTCTCCAGGAACGAAGCGTTTGTTTCTTCTTTGACGAAACTTGCACTCATGGTTAGATTATATCGTGGTCTAAACTAATCAGAGACAGAGATGGGGTGGGTCTTTGCCTCTGATTGGCTGTGGTCCACTTTCAATACAAGATAGAGAACAGGTTAGAAATGTGCATAATTTGGTTGTGAATTCAGAACAGCAGACAGATTTAAGATAGACTATTTTGTTTAAAAGTTATGACCACTGAAGTGACGAGTGGGATAACGCAATTCCAAGCTAGCGAGATGGCTCTCCATAACTAAAAACGGTTTCTGCTTTTTTCCACAATCGACCAAATTGGCCAAACAAGGTATGTACATTGAGTGTTAAGTGTACAAAATCTAGCTAGATCATTTCTCTTTAAGCAAGTTTCACAGAAATCTAAAAGAAATCGAGGCTCAACACTGTCATAGCTGACCGTCACGGACAGCCATGTTGTTCCAGAATGTGTTCCACTACAGCTGGCGTTAATCCTACGAACAAAGGCTTCGTAACTGAAAAGTTTATCAATATTTGAAGTGGCATTTTATCAGAATGTTAGTTAAAAACCGGTCGGGATTGGACACAGTGACGTTAACACAGTAGGAGTTCTCCCCTGACATCCGCTCGTTCCGCTTTGACTAACAAATGTGTTTTCTCAGTCCACCATACATTAGACAAGCTAATTTTCGAGCACTTTCAATACAAGATACAGGCCTTGTTTGAGTTGATATATATACATAATTGTGTGGGCAATGTACAACAGCAAACAGATTTGAAATATTATCTTTTTCTTTTAAGTTAAGGCCATTCTAGTGACGAGTGCTTACAACGCTAGCTACGACTGTCATCATACAGTACTGTAGCTAGCTGCCATAGAACGGCAAAACTAGCTACGTATATCGTTCGTTACCTACAAACAAATGCTTCGTAACAGTATTTACTTTTTGTCTGCGATATTGACAACCTGTTCACGTTCCTGGGGTCTCATTTATAAAACTGTGCGTAGGATTCTTACTAAAAGAAATTATTTTAAAAGATTCTTACACAAACATTCTGATTTATAAAACCGTGCGTACCCACACCTGTACGCAATGTTCCCTTTATAAATCACAGATTACCCAGAAGTGTGTGTACGTGAATCAGCTTTGTACCCCGCCCTGAACACACCCAATTTTTACCATAAATAGTCAATACAAAGCACCTCATGAATGCTAATCTAGTATCTCATCATGACCCTGGCATGCGATTGTTCTTTACGGTGAATCATAGCGCATGACAACTTCTCAGACACTGTTAGCCTATTGGTGGAGCCCAAAACTGTGCTGTGGCGTCAACTGTGCCAGTGATACCGCGAGTCGAGATACAATTTGAAAACAAAAGCGCTTTGTTATGAACAGAAGTCTGGACTGATAACGAGGACGTAGAGTGTAGCGATTCACGGGAGCTTAACGACAGTATTTCCAGTTTTTGACACATGACGATATTTGGACAGTATTAAATACATATAATTAGTTATACACTGTGTTCTGCAGTTATCTAAAGGTAGCATATGTGATGTTATCCTGTATTCCATGCCGTTGCGGAATCTTCCCCTCCTGCACCCCCGTAGTGGACAATCTGATGGTGAGGAAGCGCTTAATTTTGATTTAAAATTTGAGTTGGATTGTACAAGGTTTTTATGGAACAATTATCACTCAGTACAAGCGCAATTACCTTTGCGTGGAAAGTGGCGTACGCACATTTTCAGCTCCGTTTTGTGCGTACGCAAGCTTTATACATGAAACCCCTGGAGCGCCCACGAGCCAGAAACGCTGCCCCTCCCTCCTTCAGTTAAAACGCACTCAATCGTAACTAATATATTTTTTAGACGGCTACTGTTGGAGAAATTGAAGATGTAACACATTTATCCTGTATAAGAATGATTCTGTGTTCAGCATTCCTTGTGTGTAGAGAGAAGCCTACCCCCCAAATCTGAACTTTGGGTAACATGGGGCATATGTAAACAAGGTGACCTGGGCTGACCACTCTCTCTTACTGGAGAGGCCATAAAAGATGTCTGGCCTTATCTGTGTTGGATGAATCATGTGGTCAAGCTTACAGGGGTCAAAAGACACACACACGCACACACTCAAACACGCGCGTGCCAGGTCTATGCAAGGAGCCAATGAAGAAGAACCATGGAACATTTGCATGCCTTTGTTTTAACCAATGACTGTAAAGAGTGGGGCTGCTTAAATAGTTAGCTAGCACAATATGCTAGCAGACAAACTTTGTATTGCGATCAGACTTTGTGTCCTTGCTGGCAAGAATTAAACTATTGTACTTTCTTTGAATCCGACGACTCTGTGCATTACTTTAGAAATTATCCTAACAAATTGGTCCTTGCGAGCTGGGTCTCAATAACTTTTTCCGCCGTACAGGGTCGGGACCGAAACCGTGCACGGCAGGGGTTTGTAAACTCCTAATAAAAGTCCTTGCAGCCGATTGCTGTTTATTAAAGGCCGGTCCCACTGAACGATGGAAAGGGTGACGAGATTAAAAGAATAGCCTGAGGCACAGTCTCGTTGGATTTCAAGGTAAGAACAAGATTAGTGTTTATATGTTTTAAATTGAGGAAAATTCCACAGTATAATCGTTAAAGATGCACTCTGGTCCTATATCTGCTGAAATCTGATGATAAGACAGTGCAGCTAGTATAGGGCGTCATATTTTACTGAGATTGGTATTGGTGGCGTATCGGTGAACTAAGTCGTTTTGCTAAAAACTAATATTTGAAGTGAAAGTGTGTGTGATAATATTGGTGAAGCAAAATGTTTTGAAAACTGATACAGGAGAAATACTGGTGACGTAAATAGGCGGGGGAGGGGTTATAATTACTAAGAGCGTGGTGACGGGAGATCCGGGTAACAGTATTAGTTATAATCTGACCGACCAGAACTGAGATATTTGAAATATATTTGAGTTTGGTGGTAGTCAAATACCTAACCAAATGGAAAGATTTTTGCTAATTTCTGTGAGAATGCCATTGTAGTATATATACCCTATGAAAGTTCATAGCCAATATTGAGGGAGGCTATGTAAAGAATATACTCCGTGCAGCACGTAAAAGATTTAGTCAGTCCGAGGTACTGAAGTGTATACAATGTGAACCAGTCTGGGAGACTGAATTACAATTAGTTGAACCAGTCTGACAGACTGAAATGCAATTGCTGTAAAGGGCAAAGGTGCTATGTGTTTGATGCTGCTGAGGTTGTTTTGCTGAAATGTATGAGTTTGGTGGTATTAATATTTACCTAATCAAATGGACAAGTTGAAGATTTGCCCAACCAGAACTCTGATATGTGTAAATATCTCTGACGAGTAATCTTAGGTGCATATGTAGACTTTGGATCCCAATTTTATGTTGAAGATAAAATAGTACTAAATAGTCTATGAGGACTAAGTGTATGATTGTATAAACCGCGGTTTTGTTGTGAATTAATCATGGGTAATTGTTTAACTTGTTGTAAAAGAGAGTCTGTTGTGACTACTGAAGACGCTGAATTTATGCAATTTCGAGGACAGAAAGATGTGAAATATTTGGAAGTATGGAGAACTAAATTCGGATTTAATGGTAAACTGAGGGTGGATAGCTGTTCCGCATTAGGTAAAGATATCCGAGCGAAAGGAAGAGGAAATCAGAAGACTGATAAACAACATGGGCTACCGCCTAAAATGTTGCCATTAGAACAAGAAGCAGGGGAGAATTTAGATACCTTCCCTATGATCCAAGTCCCAAAGCCAAACCCATATGGAGGTGACCCAACTATGTATGTTTTTAGACCATGGAGAGCCGATGATGTACGGAGAACAGTAGAAGGAATTCCCCATCCAAAAGTCAAAGCACCTGAATTAGTTGCCGGGATCAATAGTTTAATTGAAAGCTATCGACTTAATGGATTGGAAGTAGAAAGAGCAGTTATCGGATACTCGGAACAGATTGGTGTATGATTTGTGGAGATTGGAGGTGCACTGCTGATAATGGACAGGTTCTTGCCCCAGCCGATCCAACTTTATTTGTCCGAACGCAAACGCTCTTAGACCGAATACAAGGACGTTATAGGCCTAGGCTCGATTGGACGGAAGTTAATAGGTGTGTTCAGAAAGACGACGAGGATGTAGATCAATACTATCATCGATTAAAAGTGGTCTTTGATAATCATAGTGGAGTACCACCCCCTCCAAATATGCAGAATGACTCGGCTTATGAACAACTGTTAAAAACTGCGTTCCTAAAGGGATGTCTGCCTCAAATCTCAAGGTTCGTTACTAAACATATGGTAGATCATTGCATTTCTTGTTTAAATGCTACCCAGAAATATGCTCGTCATGCTGAAAAACTTTTTAAAGAAAAGAAAAAAAACAAAAACAGAATAGCAGTGTTTTCATTGGATGAAAACGGGTCAGGCATGTCTGTGTTTGGCAGTAATAGGGGCCGAGGAAAAGGCAGAGGCAGAGGGGGAAGAAAAATGGGAAATAGAGCAAACGGTTGCTTTGTATGTGGAAAAATGGGACACTGGGCAAAAGAGTGTAGACATAGAAAGCGAAAGGGGGGACCGCAGGACGCATGCGCAGACTAACAGGAGTGATTTAAAAAGGAGTGATTTAAAAAGACAAATTTAGAGAAATAGGCGAATTTGATATTAATTTGGTTTCTTTTTAAAATATGTTACGTGATGAGTATTTTGAAATATTTGCTAACAAGGTTTTTGGTTGTTTGAGTACATTTTAGGCCAACATGAGTTTCAGAAATTCAGAGGAAAGGGGGGCTACAAGTCCCGTCACGTTGAAGTTTTACAAAGTTTATCGCAGAGGGTAATTCTGCATAATTATGTGAGTATTAATGCTGAGAAATGTGTCCGTTTGGATGAATTCAAAGTTTGGTGGTTAACAAATGCGTGATCAACATTTGTTGTAATTCCTATTCAAACAGGGAGGTTTTTGAAGCCTTTCCGACCAGAACTTGTATTTATAAGCGGCATATCTGTGTGAAGGTATTCAATAAGAATGCAGAAATTGAACCCCTGGTTTATAAATTGGTTCCAATACAATCGGAAGAGTTTTAATAGAGCAAAATTAAGTGAATACAAGGTAAACGCCACCCATATGTGTTGTTCAAAGAGAAGAAAAACCTAAAAAAAGTTTGAATTTAAAAGTTGGTCCCGGCGCTGTTGTTGATTCGAGTTTGAAGCGGGCGCTGATAGAAACAATTGTGATAGATTTGAGTTCTTTCAGTAAAAAACTAGTAATTGAGAAAGTAAGAAGAGTGTTACATTAAATCATATACAAACTACAAAATAGTCAAATTAAATATTTTCATTTTGGGGTTTTGGTCCGCAAATTTGAAATTTAAGAATTGTCCGTGCATTAGCCTATGCTGAAGGCGTAATGACTGATGAATACAGGAATATTCAAAGGCGTATTTTGTATTACATGCTTTGATACGACTTTTGAGAAGTTAAAGAATAAGGTTTTGTTTTACGTGCTTATGATACTCTTGTTAAATTGTGAATTTAAAGGTTTAAAAGAAAAAGGGCATTGTTTGGTTGACGTGATTACGGAGCGTAACACTGGCATGAGTGACTTGTCTAGAAGCAGTTTTAACTGTCCGAACATGGATTTAATGAAACAAAATTATGATAACGATGGTTTAAAGCAAATTAAAATGTGGGTCAGAGAATTAGTAGAAGATTTGAAATCAAATTTTGAAATCAAACGGCGAGATTCAGTCAATAATGGCAACTTTGTGTGTTATGGGAACTTATGGGAAGTTTGTGTTTAGACAGGAAGGTTGATTCTATTTGGCGAAGGAATGTGTTTTGTTTAGGAGTTTGATTTGAAATATAACTATCTTAAAAAAAAAAACACACATGCACATCAAATATCCATTGACATGGAATCAATTGATGGCACTTTTCTAGTTGGGTTATTTTGAAGCTGTGTTTTCACAAATGTTTTATTTTGGTTTGAAGAAATGTATGTAAAACATTATGAGGAAAGTTACATAAAAGATTGGTTTAAGAGGATCATGGAAGGTTATAAAATGAAACAAGGGAACGTTTTGTGGTTGTGAAGAGATGATTGGTTAAAACACTTTGATGTTCTGAAAAGGGAACTATACATATACTTTAGGTATATGGGAAAACATTTTAAGTCAAAATAGTAAAATGTAGGATTTTTAAGAGTTTTGATAAAGGTATTGGATGCAATATGGTTACAAATGAGAAAGAGAAAATAACTAAAATATACTTTTATTTGGAGTTTGATTGAAATTTGATTTTAAGTTTTACTGGATGTTTTATCAGGAGCCTGACACAATGTTTTGGATAAACAGTTAGGCTGTGATAAGGTTGTATTAATAAATGGTATTAGTGCATAAGGAGGGTTATTATAACCTTTGTTCTGAAATAATTTGGGAGGACCTATTAAGTCTAATTGTGGTTATGATGGTTTGTGCTAATTAGCTTGTTTTGGACTGCAGCCAAAGCAAGTTATGAAGTTCTACCTATCTGACCTTTATGGAAAATATAGTTGAAAAAATGTTTTGTTAAACGCTACATTGGGAACATTATGTGGTCTATATTTTCCTTTGAGAAACATAAAAATTGAATTCTGGTTTGGGATAATGACAATGGTTTTTATCATATCTTTGACAAAAAGAGGTGTGATTTGGTTAAACAGAGAATCTAAAATGATATAGGTCCTAAACTTAACTGTTTTGAGAGAAGGAAAAGGTTTTTTGAGTGAAAGAAATTAGACTAACAGTTGATTTTGTTTAAAAGGGAACAAAGAAACAGATTTCTAGACATAAGTAATAGGAGTTGAATATCAAGATAGCAAGAAATCAACGGCCAACAGAGACATAGGGTGTAGACTAAATAGGCTAAAAAGATAGGAGACAGTAAGCAGGGAAAGGTAGAAAGGATGGGTGACCTATTTCCTCATCCGTAGTATTGTGACCTTTGTGGTACCATATGTAGCTTACTGTTGCTAATATTCATAATAGTCTTCCCTATACTATGGTTTGAAAAGGTGATTGCTCCTGTATGATGCCACTAGTGTAAACAATAGGACAGATAAAGACAACATCGCTGAGACAAGCAAAACGAACTAGTATTAAGAACTGGATTTAATGACTGAAAATTAGTAGTTGGAATGGATAACGTTTACTTTGCTGTTCCCTATGGTTAAAAGATGCAATGTTTTAACCTCAGTGACTATCTACAAGGAAAGATGGCGATTATGAAGAATTTGTTTGGTCTACTAAAAGTTCATCCTGATGACATTGATTTTATTTTTCTGGAAATGCTAAAGCAGATGTGACAGCAAAAGATGCAGCCATACAGGAGGTCTTAACATTAGGAAAGGTATAATGTGGATGAGACTGTCTTGAGAGAAATGCAAGAAGTGTCACTAAAATGATGGGTTTTGTAAATTCACAGGAGGAACTTATGTTACTAAAGAATCTATTTTGTTATGCTATAATATTGAGCCATGAGATTAATCATGTCTCAACAGGAGGGAGTGATAACGAAAGAGTGTTCACAGTATATGGATTTGCAAACTATTCAAGAAAACTTTAAGAAAAAAACTTTTTTAGCATACTTTGAGAGAGAACAAGATATGCATGAACTTTATTGAGCCAACGTAATGTAAAGATTCAGGAATGGACCAACGACGAGTCAGTTGCCTTCAACTGACCTCTGTGAGAATGTAATTTTAATTACTGTGTAGTCTACTTTGTTCTGAAATTCGCAGACAGGAGAGAGATGCTGTCTCAATCCAGTGAGAGGTCCCTGACCTAAGGAGACTGGATTGTGGTGACGGATTTGACACGTTAAGTCCTGGAAAAGGACCCGAGGTGAACAGGGTCATTCCTGGCTAGTTTCAGAGAGGAAATGGCATGGTACACGTGAGTCAAGCGTGCATTTTGTTTGACGTCAAATTAAGGAAAACTCCGTGCTGTGCCTATAGTACAGTGCGTTGAGGTTGCCGTTTTGTTAACTAGATTAAATTTTCTATGAGAAGATTACACAATCACCATGCACACAATCATGGCATCAGTTTCAGCAAATTGGACTTTGAGAAACAAGGGGAATTGTTTTGAGAATGACGTTCCGTTTTGTATGTTGAAATATGTAGGAACTACATGGTGCTATGACTACAGATATGATTTAACTGTTTAATTGATAACAATGCAAATGTTAAACAGATTCAGAAGTGAAGTTTTAATCTTGAGATAAGTGAGAAACTTTTCTGTGGAATAAAATCTAGGTACAAACACTCCTATCATGATACGTTCTACCAGTTACATAAAGATGTTCCAGTTGATTTGTTATGTTCCAGGGCAGAAGTTTGAACGTTTTGAGAACAGTTATTGACTGTCGGAAGAGGAGATAACAATACTGTGACCGTGATACTACAATACTTCATTTATGTGACTTGATTAAGTATTATTTGGGAGTTGAATTAAAGCTTAATGTTTTGCTTTTTAGGAACTTGGTTGCACCACAGAAAGTTGATATTAATTTGAAAACAGAAATTGAGAACATGTAAAGAGATTTCAGGAGATGTGCCAAAGTGATCTTTTATCATGAAGAGGTTGTAAAAGAGTTAGCAGTAGGCTGGAGAAAAATGTCTGTTGAACTAAAGTCCTGACTGCTCTTTAGGAGATCACCTTCGGGGGAGGGTGAGCTTCTTTTGCCATCTATAAAATGGAGATAAGTTTGACTGGAAGAGTACATCTGGAGACGGAATCTGGGGTGACTTAAGGGTTAAAGAGGTTTTTGTTTGGATAACTGAGGTTTATGACTCCCTGACCTGGAGAGAAATGCTTATCACCTAAACTGGAGAGGAAGAGCACAATCAAGGCCTGACTGACAGTCTACTGAATGTTTGATGGTTTTAGAGATGACCATGTAGACAACAAGTAGGCATGTTCTTATATCCTGATAATTTCTGTATTGATGTCTTTGTTGCAATCTTTGTTTCTATTTGATTTTGTGTGGTTAAGGAGATCTGAGATGAAGTCCAGGTCTGCCGGTGAATGCAACAGACGTCAAATGACCATTCTGCTGCATGATGACGGGTTTTACCCAATACCATGGGCTTCCGTCATGTCCAAGCATTCACACTACTAGACTATAATGCTGTGTAGTCTTATTGAATATTACACATTTTGGATTTTTATGAATTATTTTGATTTATGTATTTTTGATTTTATTGACTGTGTGTAGACGTGGCTTTGGAATAACACATTTTATTCAGGATAAACAGGAGGGATTTGTTGGAGAAATTGAAGATGTAACACATTTATCCTGTATAAGAATGATTCTGTGTTCAGCATTCCTTGTGTGTGGAGAGAAGCCTACCCCCCAAATCTGAACTTTGGGTAACATGAGGCATATGTAAACAAGGTGACCTGGGCTGACCACTCTCTCTTACTGGAGAGGCCATAAAAGATGTCTGGCCTTATCTGTGTTGGGTGAATCATGTGGTCAAGCTTACAGGGGTCAAAAGACACACACACGCACACACTCAAACACACGCGCGCGCCAGGTCTATGCAAGGAGCCAATGAAGAAGAACCATGGAACATTTGCATGCCTTTGTTTTAACCAATGACTAAAGAGTGGGGCTGCTTAAATAGTTAGCTAGCACAATATGCTAGCAGACAAACTTTGTATTGCGATCAGACTTTGTCTCCTTGCTGGCAAGAATTAAACTATTGTACTTTCTTTGAATCCGACGACTCTGTGCATTACTTTATTCTAAGAAATGATCCTAACACTAGACAAATGATACACCATTGGAAAGTTACGATTCTTGTGCTTCCATTGAAATAAACCAATTCAAGCTCAACTCGCAACAGTAAGTACTGTCAACGTCTTTGTCCGGTAACATTTCCTTCAACAATGCCAGAGAAAAAAGTGTACACAACTCTTTCTAACTCGAGACAACTATCATCTCAATATATACCACACGTCTAATTAGTGATTTCCGATTTGGCGTATATATGGCACGCAAAATAGATGTGTAAATCCGGGTCATAGATAGGGGTCACAGAAGTATGGGACTGGGTTGGCGGAGCGGACGCCATGCCGACTGCCGAGTCTTCTGCCTCTTTGTTAGACTGTCACTCATAATTCCCGCCTCTGAGTTGAAACCACGCCCCCTACGCAAAATTTGGGCCAAAAGTCTGAAACTGAAAATAAATAAATAAATAGTAATAATAATAATTTGAAGCCGTAAAAAAGTTTCGAATCTGAAAACATGAAATGTGAAATTATGTGAAAAAATGAAAGTGAAAAATGGAATAAGCCATAATAATATAATAACTTATTCCAAATTATTCAAAAAACAAATCTAACTTTTATTCAACCTGAAAAAAAATTGGTACACTTATTTTTTCTTTGAATACATTGTTTTATTTTTAGTTTATAGTTTTTGACCAAAATTAAATTTTCAATATCAAGCTTTTATTTTATTTTTTTTATTAACAAAACATTTGGCCCTGATTTTGCTCCATAAGGGAGCTGATGTTCATCGCGGAAGGACTCCACAGTGTTGACTGGGGTTGCACAGGGTGATGGGGGTGACAGTCTTAAGAGCATTGAGCTCTAACATAACGCTTTAACATTTATGAAATTAAATAAGATACCCCTTTTCATTTCACTCTTTTTTCTCTGTCAACCGTGAGAAAATATTGCAATGCTAACAATGACAGATATACCTTAACACTGTCTCACCATTCTAGTTTCAAAGCAACACTTTTTTCACCTTCATACTGCTGACATACTTCATACTGCTGTCTGCTATGATATTGATACAGCTAACTGTTGTTATTTATTTATGCAATATGGCAGCACAAAGCACTTAAAAAATGTATGGGTTTAAATGTCACAAATGTATTTCCTTGCTGCTCACTACATGTTTAAGCTACCTACTCCATTCAAACATCAATGTGTTCGTTTGACCAGCTGTTTACAGTTGCGCTCGAGCGCAACATTAATTCGCGTTTTTGTTAGCTAGCTAGCTAACCATGGTCTGCTGTTCTAGCTGAAAAATTATGACTCGGAGTCAATGGGTGGAAATAATTTCTGAAAACAATCTTCACTCTTACAGTGCTTGTCCAAGTGACTGCTGTACGCCTCACTGACTTGTGGTGAGTTTTCTTATGGTCTGACTTAACAATAAAATAAACCAAATTGGCATTAGTGTACTGTACAGTAAGCCGGGGAGCCCATTATAGGTCGGTTAGCTCTCGACACTCGGAATTTTACAAAAATGTAAATGGAGTTATCCTATAGTCCAAATCAGTGTTAATTTTGTCGACGAAAACTATGACGAAAAATGTTCGTTAACGACCTTTTTCCCATGACTAAAACGAGACTAAGACGTGACGAAAACTTTGAAAATAAAAACTATGACTAAATATATTATAACTTTCGTTAACGAGATGAGACAACACGAAAATGTTGTTGGTTGACGAAGTCATAATACTTTTTTTCCCCAAGAATTTTATATTTAGATAGATTCCTCCTCTCTGTTTACTAAGCGCGCTCTCATCTCTACTGCTGTAAGTGGCCGATTCTCGTCAAGTCTCTAGGCCAAGTTGCGCACGAGTTAGAGGCGTGTTCGGGTAAGTGTTATCAACCCATGCAATTGGCAAGATATGTCGTGCTGGTGCTGCTATAACGTACACAGGCAGCACGGCTAATTTAGGTTGTCATCTGAAGAGGCTATGGTATTTGTGTGGAGACGTCTGCCTCCCCCTCGGATTCAGCTATGGCTACAGTCGGTGGCTAGCTCCACCGGTACCTCTAGCAAGAATAGGAATTCTATATTCTCCGAGAAACAAATCCCTGTTGTGTACGACAAAGTAAGACGAGAGTTAGCTGAGTCATTGAGAAAAACTTTAAAGTAGGACATGAGTTCAATTTAGTGTGTGGTGTTAAATGAGTGTTTACAACAACTTGTGACTGCCAGTAGCCTAATATAGTTTACAATTTTTTACTTTCAGAGAACACATAGCCTACAACAGGAAAAAAGGACTAGTTTAAGGCAAGGTCCAGGCCTGATGTTATGTCTTCAGAGACTTTGTTTAATATGTGAAGTAAAACTTTCACTTGTTAATTAATTATTTGCTGTGTGACAGAGAAATACATCATTATATAGGCTACCATATTAAATTGCATAGCATCATCATATTCTTTTGCATCGCATCTGATTGAATCACATCTTGTCAAATCGCACTGCATCGCATTAGAGTGAATCGTATCGCATTAGTAGTTGCTTTTATGTATCTTTAATGTATCGGATCGTTGGCAGTGCATCGAGATGTGTATTTCATCGTCCTCAGTGATGGAGATGCACATCTCTACTGAGAAGGGAAAAAAAGGAGTCTAATATTGCTATTAAATGTGACTAAAACTAGACTAAAACTAGACTAAAAATTTAATTAGTTTTCGTCGACTGAAACTAGACCAAAATGTTTTGAGTTTTCATCGACGAAAACTACACTAAAACTAAGAATGATTAAAATGACTAAATGTGACTAAAACTAATAAGCATCTTCGTCTAAAGGCTAAGACTAAGACTAAATCAAAAATAGCTGCCAAAATGAACACTGGTCCAAATATAAAACGTTATATCACAGCATTGTACTTTAATATGTAAATAGACAGCTACAGCATATCTAAACATCCCTGCTTGTAAATCCAATCCTAACATGTCGGACTCGTCAACGTCAGAGTTTGAATAATCGATAATGGGTCACATCCATACACTTTCACAATAGACAATTACTTTTATATAAATTCCCTTCTTTTAACGGCGATGACATTGAAATACATTTCCTTTTCTTAACAGTAGACATTCGCTCTCCAGGCAGATATTTCTTCTCAAGAACAGGTAAGTTAGTTTTTTGGGGGTTTATTTATTTTTTCCTTAACATCATGTACAATGACCTATTATGATTAATGTACAAACATTTTGCAGACACATACAGCTCTGAAATTGTGTTGAAAATGTTGCACACACATTACTTTAAATGGGCTGTAATATTTCATTTGTGTACATTTTTACGAACTAGATGTTCAACTATTTTGTTTATGGTTCTGTCAACTAAATTAATTCATTTCTTTGGTAGGTCTGTACTGGGAGAGAGGAAGCTGTGTGCCTTGGGTGTGTAGGTCTCACCCCCACCAAATTCTCGGTGTTGGTTTGAAAAAACCTCACCTTGAACTGAAATAAATCTCTCTTGGTTTGGGTTTTCTTTAAACCTCACCTTGCCAGAAAAATCCTTTCTTGAAATACGAGAATTATAAATCAACTTGAAATACCAGAATTATAACAACAACTTGAAAGGTCTGAATTACTACCGAACTTGAAGCATCTGAATTATCATTGTTGGTTGAAGAAACAATTCACTGTGTCCAACTGTAAGCATTTGGGTGTGTAGAGGAAATTGTAGTCATATGTGCAATAAATGTGCTGTAAGAGAAGTGTTAAGATAGATTTAAGAAGCTTTGTACAATGACTGTTGATTTAACTCCATTTGGTAGTGATACCATTTGGAGACATGAAGTCTGGGTGACCTGAAAGAGTTTTTACACCTGGGGAAAGAGACAGTTGGTCTAAGGACAATGAGGGTTCAGCTGTATTGTTCTTGTGACCTGGGGAAAGGTAGATAAATAGATCAAGCTGCTCTGACCCTTCCTGCTTCATGGGGTGTTAATTAAATTCTTGTTTGAAGATGGTGACACAAAGGACAGTTGACCATTTGGCTGGTCAACTTCTGCTGCTTTACTATCTATTGGTTTGGGGAGATATGCCCCATCAAAGAACAGTGAAACAATTGCTAGGGAGATGTATTGTTTCAAACTGTCACCAAGTTGAGTTGGCCAATCACAGAGTTTGCTTCATTGATTGATTGACCTTTTAGAATGCCATTTGATCTGAAGTGTATATGAGGTTGTGATCTTTGGATATTCGGGATCACTCTTGCGAACGATTTGTGGCTAGCACACCCTTCGTTGAGACTGATCACAAAGTACTTTGTTTAAATCATATGTAATTGTATAATCTAAATAAATTGTATTTGAAACCATATCTCTTGACTATTCAGATCTACACAGTGCCATTCGAATTCTTCCTTAGCAATTGGTGGCCAGTACGGGTATCCTCGGCGTACTTCGGACAGTCTCCCTCCGACGGTGATCTGATCAGTCCGGTATAAAAACCGCCTAAACCTCCGTCCTCAAATTGACAGGAGACAGCGGGGCCGTTTTGAGGGTGCTTGGCTGATTGCGTCGTGGCTGACGCGGGATTCAAAAGAACTGGTGAGATATTCTTTTTGGTCACTGTGTGATATTGAATTGTCTAAATATGGTTCTATTGTCAATAATTCGGTTAAAAGTTAATTGGGAGGGCAGAGGCCGGAGGAAAACTTTGTCCTGTACTGTTGAAGTCCGTACAAATTAGGAAACGTTTGGAACGTTTGTCCTGTTGCGTTAAAGTCGTACGAAAGCATGCAGGATTGCGTTGACAAACGCACAAAGGGTCATAATTCACATGTGATATCGTGTTATGTGTCTTAAAGTCCCTGGGTCAGGAATTGTATTGAGTTCTGAGTCCCTAGAAAAGGTTTAAGTCCTTTTCCGGTAGTGGGTTAGAGTCCCTGAAGAATTGGTAACCAGCTGAGTTAAAAAAAAAAATAAAAATTTAGGAATTGTCCTATGAAAGTGAATTTGTAAACGCGCGTGTCAATGGTTTTGTTTTATTTGCGAGATATGTTTTTTGAGGTTAAAAGCAGTATGGGTAACTAATGGTGTCAGATTAAAAGCTATATATATAAATTACAAAAAATCAAAATTTTCATTATTTTTTATTTCTGGTTGATTATTTGTGATTTACGATTGTATTGAGCAATTGAAAGGTTGTGATATTGCCAAATATAAGAGTTGAGAAGAAGAAGAAAAAAAAAGGAAAAAAGAGAGGAAAGGACAATTATTTGATTTTATTTTTGTGCTTGTTTTTTCTTATTACGAAAACATGGGTTGTAGTTCAAGCAAGAATTATGATGGTCTGGGGACAGATTTAACCAGTCCAAATATCAGTTACATAAAACGAAATTATGGTGTAACCCAGGTAAAATAATGGACCAATTAAAAGCAAAACTATATAAAAGTAAATAGGTATATAATGGGGAAAAAACTATTATAAGTTGTCCAAAACTGATAAATTAATAATAATATTAAATTTGAATAAAATATAGAAAACTGACAGGTTCACCGGAAGTCATGTGACTGATTAGTGGCGTGTCAGAATTGACGTGCGGACATCTGTCAGAGATTGCTTGAGAGAACCAAAGAGAAGCACGCAAGACGGTGATCTCTGAAACATCTGGAAAACTTAACAAAAATACTTATTAAATTGTTTAAGAACATTAAAAAACTATTCAGTTTTAAATGAATATCAATCGTAGAGTAACAATCCATGTTGGTTACTTTTATTGATGTGGATGGAAGCGGATTACAGAAATTGTTGCCATGCGGACTTTAGTGTTGTAGCCTAAATTATCCAACTTGGTGAGTCAACATACATTTGTATTTTATTTGTCAAATTAATGTACTTTGTTTTGGTTGAAAATATTGTAATTAGCGTTAGAAATAACATTTCAATTGTTTAGTGAAATGTAAACCTGTGAACATGTGGAGTTTAGCTACACAGCTAATTCAATGTGTTCTAAGCTAGCACCTGAATGTCTGTAACCAGAAACTTATTTCGATTGGAAAGTTTCATACATTTGTATGATCCTGTTGTTTAAATAAATAACAGGCCAGGTTTTTGATCTGGGATCGAAAGAGAAGAAAACCCTTGTGAAAACGTCGAATCAAGACCTTGCTGGAAACCAACGGTTTCTATGAACCGAGATGGCGAGCCACCCACGCGAGTAAAATCTTCTGGAGCGAGAGTGCAAACTCTTTTGACGACGATAAGTGAACTTGAACAGAACAAATCATACAGAAATAAGTCATTTATCATTTATTTTGTTTACAATTCGAATTTTTGTAATTGAATGGACATTGAATGTTTTGAGGACCAGTTAGTTGATCTTTTCTTATTTTCTTTTTGAATATTGCATATATTCTATTGTGTGCTTTTAAGGCAGTAGTGTGGTTTAAACATATTCAAGGGTTTACTGTATAACAAAGTTAAACCAAACAATCTTAACTGAAGTAAGATTTAAAAGATAAATAGGAGATCTACATTTAAAATTAATTTCTTTAATTAAAAACTGATAAGTGAACTAAAAGTATACAGTTAAATATAATTCTAAATTAGGAAAACCATGGTAAATAAATAAATATCCAAATAAAGTAATTCCAAGTCAACTTACATTCATAACTAAACAGAGATATAGCAGGATATAAAAGAATAACCACATTTCAAGCAAATTTCATTGGATTTATTATTTTTCATACATTCTGTAAAGTTTAAGTTGTGGTAATTTTCAGAGTATCTGGTTTGCTACAGAAAATAAATCTTTGTAATCATCCACCGTATCATATCTGTTCTCTCAGGAACCTAGAGACCTGGTCCTTCTACTTGTATTTGTTACAGAACTAATTTTGGCGAGCCAGCCAGGAGAACAGTGGTGGTAAAGATTTGTAAATCCGTCGTAAAACAATATTAACAATTACAGAAAAAAGAACTAAGAAAAACAAAAACATGGATATCATCGAAATTGAAAATGTTAAACTTTCAAATGCAGTAATCGTTCGTGGTCTGACTGATACTGAATTAGACGAAGATCTAGTAGAATTTTTAAATCAACACGGTCGTCTTTTGAGAAATTTACGGATAGATGACCCAAATTCACCTTTTCATAGGGATGTTATTGTTGAATATGAAAACTCAGAGGCAATAGCGGCTTTTAAATCTTTGTTGCCGTAGACTTTTAAAGGTGCCCATGATATTCCTTATGTCATAAGACTCTTGTCAAGTGTCTACTCACCAGTAACAACTGAGACTGCCACTGCTAGTCATTTTGCAGAGCTGCAAAAATTAGCACAGCTTAGTGGAAAGACCTTAGGGGAGCTTCTAAAGGAACAGCTATCACAAGTCAGTGCATCAGATGTTGCCATATCAACTGCTGAGAGTGAACCACAAACCTCTATCGAGTCTGACTTGTTTGTGCATGATAACCTCAGCACTCCGAAAGGAACAAAAAATATGGAAGGTTGTCAGGGCCCAGAGGTTGTACGCACAGTGCCTTCTGAAAGCAGAACTTTCAGTTTAAACACCTCTGATACAAATCCCCCTGAAGTCCAACGAGTAGTAGTTGAACATTTTATGAGGAATGAGGGAGTTTCCCATATGCAAGCGCCTTTCCGACTTAGAATGTTCTCAGGAAAAAGTCCACGCCCGAGCGCGGAAGTTGATTATGACACCTGGAAAAGTAGTGTTGAATTAGTTCTTCAGGATCCTACCGTTTCTGACATGCATCGGTCTAGGAAGATAGTAGACAGTTTGTTACCGCCTGCTTCGGAGCTAGTGCGGCAATTGGGTTCAAAGGCTTTACCTAATGCATATCTTGAAATCTTAGACTCTGCTTTTGACATGGTTGAAGATGGGGATGATCTCTTTGCAAAGTTTCTTAACACATTGCAAAATGCAGAAGAGAAACCCTCTTTGTATTTACAGCGTGTACAGGCAGCTCTTACGAAAGCAATTAAAAAGGGTGCTGTTGCTACCCAAGAAGCTAACAGGCAGCTGTTGAAACAGTTCTGCCGAGGCTGTTGGAACGATGTGTTGATAGCTAATCTCCATTTAGAAGGAAAGAAAGAAAATCCGCCTTCGTTTGCTGAACTACTTTTGAAGTTGCGTAGTGAAGAAGATAAACACTTTGCTAAAGAGAGTCGTAAGTGGCAGCATTTGAATGTCCATCGTCAGAGGGTTAGTTCCCATGTCGTGGCCGCAAACATCTCTGAGTCAGATCAAGATATGACAGTAGAAAGTAATGAGGTTGAGGACTTAAAGAACCAAGTCACAGAACTTAAAAGAAAGCTTAGTAAACAAAAAAGCAAGCAATCTGAAAAAACAGTGCATCCACAGAGTGGAGATGTGCTGGCATTAAAGGAACATTTGGTACAGCTGCAGAGCCAGTTTGCTAAGCTAGGATCTCAAAAGCATCCTAAACCAAAGGGTAATACACTTGACACAAAGCAGAAGTCCACTCAGCCAAATGTTGTAGCTGTTGACAAACAGCGTCAGACTAGACCAAAACCAGGATACTGTTTCCGTTGTGGTGAGGATGGACATATCGCATCTGGTTGCGAAAATGATCCAAATCCGTCTTTAGTGAACAAAAAACGGAAGCAGTTAAAAGAACGACAGTCTCTCTGGGATAGCCAGCAGTGTTCAGGGTCTTCAGAGTCTTTAAACTAGAACCGGCCCCTGTAGTGAGGCGTACAAGGGCTAGGATATGTAGAAATAGTCTCAAACAGCCAATGGGGAAAAAGTGATGGCTCAGAGTTAACCCATAGCAGAGGTAGCTTCGAAGGTCTTCCAAAAGGGTTGATCGGGGCCAAGTGTACAGCTCTGGTGTACATAGAAGGCAAGCGTTGTTCCTGCCTGCTAGACACGGGGTCGCAAGTGACAACAATCTCCCAATCATATCATGAGCAAAATCTACCTCAGCTTAAGATAATCCCCTTGGAGAATCTACTGGAAATAGAAGCAGCAAATGGTCAGGCTGTACCATATGTGGGCTATGTAGAAGCAAAGGTCGTGTTTCCTAAAGAGTTCTTAGGGTCTACTGTGGAGGTGTCAACCCTTGCTTTGGTTATTCCAGATGCCAGAGGCAGTATCCAACCAAAAGTGCTCATAGGAACAAATACTTTAGACTTGGCATATGAAAAACATCTAGAAGACAATGACTCGAGCTGCAAATCCGTTCCCTTCGGTTATAAAGCAGTAATAAGAACAATTGAGTACAGACGGAAACAGAGAGTAAACAGTAACATAGGGGTTGTCAGGCTTCCTAGTGCTTCAGCTACTGTTGTACCTGCAGGGCATAATCTTGTACTTGAAGGGATTGTGAGTGTTAATGGCCAAGTGACAGACAAGTGGGCAGTAATGGAAGCCCCTTTGCATACTTCTGTCCCTGGGGGACTGCTGGTATCCAGCTGCTTACTAAACTTACCTAAGCATCCTTTCCAAAAAGTACCAATCGTGCTAAAAAATGAGACAGAGCACGATATCACCATTCCTGGTAAAAGTGTGATCGCAGATCTTCATGCTATAGGGAAGGTACTTTCATGTAGAAGTGCTCAGAAGGAAGTTGAAAGTGAAAGGTTATCAAATACAAAAGAGAATCCTACCAAAGAACTCTCCTTTGAGTTTGGTGATTCTCCATTACCTGAAGAGTGGAGGGAGAGAATTTCTAACAAACTACGTGACATGCCAGAGGTTTTTGCTTTCCATGACTTTGATGTTGGACGAACCGACAAGGTAAAGCATAATATCAAACTACATGACGAAACACCTTTCAAGCACAGGGCTAGACCCATTCACCCTGATGATTTTGAAGCGGTCCGACGACACCTAGAAGAATTGCTTGAGGCCGGTATTATCCGAGAGTCTGAGTCTTCTTTTTCGTCACCCATTGTGGTTGTTAAAAAGAAAAACGGCGACGTGAGCTTGTGTATTGATTACCGCAAATTAAACACACAAACCATAAAAGATGCGTACGCGCTACCAAATCTAGAAGAAACATTTTCAGCACTCCGTGGCTCTAAGTGGTTCTCGGTGCTCGATCTAAAATCTGGATATTACCAGATAGAAGTTGAGGAAAGAGATAAGCCCAAAACTGCGTTTGTATGTCCTATGGGATTTTGGGAGTTTAATCGGATGCCCCAGGGGATAACGAACGCTCCTAGTACATTCCAGCGTTTAATGGAGAAGTGTATGGGCGACATTAATCTTACTGAAGTTTTGGTCTTTTTGGACGATCTGATAGTTTTTTCGGACACGCTGGAGGAGCATGAAACTCGTCTTATGCATGTTCTAAACCGCCTGAGTGAGTATGGACTAAAGCTTTCAGTAGAGAAATGTAAATTTTTTCAGACATCCGTTAGATATTTGGGACATATTGTGTCTCAGAATGGCGTAGAAACTGATCCACAGAAAATAGAAACTATCAAAACCTGGCCAAGTCCTAAGACTCTCAAGGAACTACGTTCTTTCTTAGGGTTTTCAGGCTACTACCGCCGATTTATAAAAAATTACGCAAAGATCGCAAGGCCACTTAACGATTTGACTGTAGGGTATCCACCTCTTCGTAAGTCTTGTAAGGGAAAGACTAAAAATGAGTCATATCTAAGTCCCAAAGTGCCTTTTGGAGGTAGATGGAAAGAGAGTTGTCAACAGGCTTTTGACATGCTAATAGAAAAACTAACATCAGCACCTGTGTTAGGGTTCGCTGACCCTAAACTGCCATACGTGCTGCACACCGATGCCAGTACCACCGGGCTAGGTGCTGCACTTTACCAAGAGCAGGGAGGAGAACTACGTGCAATTGCTTTTGCTAGCCGTGGCCTTTCAAAGAGTGAGGCTCGGTACCCTGCTCATAAGCTCGAGTTTTTAGCTTTAAAATGGGCAGTCACAGAAAAGTTTTCTGATTATCTCTACGGAAGTAACTTTAAAGTAGTTACCGATAGCAATCCGTTAACTTATGTGCTAACCTCTGCAAAATTGGACGCAACAAGTTACAGATGGCTATCTGCTTTGTCTACTTTTTCTTTTACTCTGCAGTATCGTCCAGGAAAGAGCAACTTAGATGCAGATGGTTTATCAAGACGTCCTCATGGAGCACTTACTAATGATTTAGTGTCGCAGAAGGAACAGGAACGCATAAATCAGTTTACTTTGCATCACTTACCTGAGAATGCTGAGTCCATCTTGGTCCCTACTGACGTAGTCCAAGCCATCAGTGACAAACATAGCCAGATCGTAGCAATGTAAAAGATATCTTGGTAATAACGGATCATTTCACAAAATATGCCGTTGCAATCCCAACTCCAAACCAAAAAGCCAGAACAGTTGCAAATGCCTTTGGGAGAACTTTTTTGTACATTATGGTGTTCCAGAAAAGCTCCATAGTGATCAAGGACCTGATTTTGAGAGTAAAACTATCAAAGAGCTTTGTGAGATTGCAGGCATTCGTAAAGTCAGAACTACACCGTATCATCCCAGGGGAAACCCAGTCAAGCGTTTTAATCGTACATTATTGGGCATGCTGGGAACCCTAGATAATAAAGACAAGACTCACTGGAAAGACTTTGTGAAGCCAATTGTACATGCTTACAATTGCACCAAGCATGACACCACCGGATTTACGCCTTACGAGTTGATGTTCGGTAGGCAGCCCAGATTGCCAATTGACCTGGTGTTCAAAATCCCTGTAAATAACAGTAACAAGAAGTCACATTCACAATATGTGCAGACTTTAAAAACGAATCTGCAAGAGAATTATGACCTTGCTAGGAAGAATGCAGCAAAGGTTGCAGAACGAAACAAGACACGGTATGACAAAAGAGTTACTGAATCTCCCATTGACCTAGGTGATAGAGTTCTTGTCAGAAATGTGCGTCTGAGAGGAAAGCACAAATTAGCTGATAAGTGGGATAGTGTTGTATATATTGTAGTAAACCGTGCTGGTGAACTACCGGTGTATACAGTAAAACCCGAAGGTAGAGATGGACCGTTAAGAACACTTCACAGAGATCTACTTTTACCTTGTGGCTTTTTGTCACCAGGGGTGATAGAGAAGCAAACGACACACAAACCACGAGGAGAACAAACAGTTAGGAGAAAAGTATCAGAGGTAGAACAAGACAGTCCCGAGCAATGTCAGGATCATGATGAAGATGACGATGATTACTTGTTGCAGCTTAGTGAGCCTATTGTTAAGACTACACCATTTAGTCTTGTTAAGGAGTTTGAAGTTGTAACAACAACCAGAGAGGCCTCCCATAGATGTGCTGGAAATCCGACTTCACCTGATTCAGTTTCTGCTAGTGGCAATGTTATTGAAGGTACTTATGAGGGAAACCTACCCAAACCAGGATACTTACCTGAAGTCCAGTCTTCTGCTGGATCAGATATAGTGGGAAGTGATGAGGTATCTGAAAGGGACGTGCTGGAACAGAGAGATCAGCAAAGTTTAAACTCACCTGATGTTCCAGTGAGGAAGGCCCGGGTGGATCCAGTGGACTGTACTGTTTCTGATGAAGAAACGGAATCAGAGGAAAGTGACACAGAAAGCAGATTGAGACAGTCCAAAAGGGTTAGACAAAAACCCAAAAGGTTGACTTATCCTGATCTGGGAAACCCAATGATAACTATATGCAGTCTCTTCTGCAGGGTTTGAACACTGCTTTTGTTGATACATTAGTGGAACAAGCCAAGTCAGCTAAGGTACACAAGATAACTAAAAAATGAATAATCCGCATGCAAGAGGACTTGCATAGATTGAATAGGGGAGGGTGTAACCCAGGTAAAATAATGGACCAATTAAAAGCAAAACTATATAAAAGTAAATAGGTATATAATGGGGAAAAAACTATTATAAGTTGTCCAAAACTGATAAATTAATAATAATATTAAATTTGAATAAAATATAGAAAACTGACAGGTTCACCGGAAGTCATGTGACTGATTAGTGGCGTGTCGGAATTGACGTGCGGACATCTGTCAGAGATTGATTGAGAGAACCAAAGAGAAGCACGCAAGACGGTGATCTCTGAAACATCTGAAAAACTTAACAAAAATACTTATTAAATTGTTTAAGAACATTAAAAAATTATTCAGTTTTAAATGAATATCAATCGTAGAGTAACAATCCATGTTGGTTACTTTTATTGATGTGGATGGAAGCGGATTACAGAAATTGTTGCCATGCGGACTTTAGTGTTGTAGCCTAAATTATCCAACTTGGTGAGTCAACATACATTTGTATTTTATTTGTCAAATTAATGTACTTTGTTTTGGTTGAAAATATTGTAATTAGCGTTAGAAATAACATTTCAATTGTTTAGTGAAATGTAAACCTGTGAACATGTGGAGTTTAGCTACACAGCTAATTCAATGTGTTCTAAGCTAGCACCTGAATGTCTGTAACCAGAAACTTATTTCGATTGGAAAGTTTAATACATTTGTATGATCCTGTTGTTTAAATAAATAACAGGCCAGGTTTTTGATCTGGGATCGAAAGAGAAGAAAACCCTTGTGAAAACGTCGAATCAAGACCTTGCTGGAAACCAACGGTTTCTATGAACCGAGATGGCGAGCCACCCACGCGAGTAAAATCTTCTGGAGCGGGAGTGCAAACTCTTTTGACGACGATAAGTGAACTTGAACAGAACAAATCATACAGAAATAAGTCATTTATCATTTATTTTGTTTACAATTCGAATTTTTGTAATTGAATGGACATTGAATGTTTTGAGGACCAGTTAGTTGATCTTTTCTTATTTTCTTTTTGAATATTGCATATATTCTATTGTGTGCTTTTAAGGCAGTAGTGTGGTTTAAACATATTCAAGGGTTTACTGTATAACAAAGTTAAACCAAACAATCTTAACTGAAGTAAGATTTAAAAGATAAATAGGAGATCTACATTTAAAATTAATTTCTTTAATTAAAAACTGATAAGTGAACTAAAAGTATACAGTTAAATATAATTCTAAATTAGGAAAACCATGGTAAATAAATAGATATCCAAATAAAGTAATTCCAAGTCAACTTACATTCATAACTAAACAGAGATATAGCAGGATATAAAATAATAACCACATTTCAAGCAAATTCCATTGGATTTATTATTTTTCATACATTCTGTAAAGTTTAAGTTGTGGTAATTTTCAGAGTATCTGGTTTGCTACAGAAAATAAATCTTTGTAATCATCCACCGTATCATATCTGTTCTCTCAGGAACCTAGAGACCTGGTCCTTCTACTTGTACTTGTAACAATGGCAACAGTAGTATTGCGCACATTTCTGTTTGGATTGATGAATGTGGTTTTCCAGAAGAAGGGTCGTTTTCCATTAAACAATTTGAGATTGAAATTCAATCTGACTTTGAAAGAGCAAGAAACCAAAGATTGTTTGTTGAAACGAAATAGATTTCAGCCAGACTGGAAAGCTTTCGGGGAATGGAAAGAAGAGAGTTTATTGAGAGCAGAGCAGAGTAGAGTAGGGACAGATTCACCCATTTCTCAATGTTTCAAAGTTCGCGATTCAGATCTCCTGGTTGGCCCACTACGCGCACCACCTCCAGCCCCACAAGCTGCAGGACCAGCCCCACAAGCTGCAGGACCAGCCCCACAAGCTGACCAATGGCAGGATGGGATGCCTGCTTTGTTTGTGGACAGATGGGACACTGGAGTCGAGATTGTCGAGAGAATGTGGAGGTTGGGAATTGACTAGGTGTGGGCCGCCAGGAGGAGAGCGAATCGCGGACGGAGAGAGATGGTGAACTTCAAACCGGTGACGTAGACCCTGATTTACACACACAAATTGTAAACACTATTAGGCGAATTGAAGAGAGTGAGATTCCATTGGAGGGAACCTATGTTAAATTTTCTTCAGAACCTTTTAGATGTTTGCCGACTATGACATTATTGATACAAGGAAAAATTGTTGAATTTTTAGTTGATTCAGGAGCTACTGTGTCCGTTATTACAGAGGATAGTTTCCCAGTTCCTCCTAAGTTCAGTGGAAGGAGTACTGAGTCAATAGCAGCTTCTGGTACTTTAACTAAAGAGTGGTATACAGTACCGTTGACTTGTAAAGATTCTGTGGAAGGGATTGTGAAACATTCTTTTTTGTTTTCAACTTGCTGTCCGATTAATTTGTTGGGTCGAGATTTAATGTGTAAACTTGGTATTTGTTTGATTTCTACACCGGAAGGGATTACGTTGTTGAGGAAAAATGGGGTTGAATTGATTACGTTAAACCATTCATTTGTGAAATACGGCATTGGTATGCCGATGTATGTATATAACTGGAGATTGAATTCGTTGGCTGTGTGTTCAATGAATTCTCAACTGGTTGATGAAGCGCGCATGCGTGTCAGTTTGACAGATGTGGATTGTTATGATGTGACAGACTTGCACGTGGTAGCTCATACCAGTGAGGGCAAAGATGATGTTTTTGAGGAAAAATGGTTTAGACAAGATCATTTGAACGAAAAATTGACGTTGAAAAATATGTTTTGGTCTAAAAACAGATGTGCTGTTTCTGTTTCTTTGTCAAATGTAAGAAAAGATTGTAAGTTGGCTTACTCTCGTTTTGGAAAAGATAACCAGACAGGTTCCTCATATTGCCAGATTGATTCGTTTCCTCATGTAGCTCTTGTCAAGGATATACATGAGACATGGTCAAATTTGGGTTTATGGGTAAAGCAATGTGAGGGACAGCAATTTTGGCAACAAACACAGGATTCTTGCGTGACCTACAACCCAGAGTTAAATGTGTTCAAAAAGGTTTTGTGTTCAGTGGTACAGACAGAGAGGTCTGTCTTGTTAGAAGAGAAAACACCTGAATGTGATGTTACTTCAATGCCTGCATTGCAGGGGATACCAAAAACGCTCTGGGCTCAGGGTAAATATGATGTTGGATTAATTAAAAGCATGGAACCTATTGTGATTATGCCTAAAGCAGATTTTAGGCCTCGAGTACACCAATATCCGTTGAAACAGGAAGCAATCCATGGCATAACACCAGTTTTTGAGTCGTTTTTGAAAGCAGGGGTGATTGTACCTTGCAAAGGTTCTCCAGTTCAAACGCCAATATTTCCTGTAAAGAAAATTCGAGATGAGGGGCAGCCTATTGAATGGAGATTTGTTCAAGATTTAAAAGCAGTAAATAACGCGGTTTTTCCAAGAGCATCAAATGTTGCGAACCCTTATACGATTTTAAATCAAGTTCCAGATAATTGTGGTTGGTTCAGTGTTGTAGATTTAAGCGATGCATTTTTCAGTGTGCCTGTTCATACTGATAGTCAATTTTGGTTTGCGTTTTCATTTAATGGTAAAACTTATACGTGGACTCGAATGCCACAAGGCTTTGTGGACAGTCCTACGTATTTTCACGAGGCGTTGAAAAATTATCTTGATTTGTTGATACTTACAGAAGGTACAGTTAAACTACAATATGTTGATGATATATTGTTGACGAGCCCAACTAAAGAGCAATGTGAAAAGGACACTGTACGACTGTTGTGCCATTTGGCAAAATGTGGCCATAAAGCGAGCGCTTCAAAATTGCAGTTTGTACGAGAAAAAGTGGTTTTCTTGGGTCACAAGCTGACAAAAGAGGGAAAGACTCTCTCAAAATAGAATTACTGCTGTGCAATCAATTCCTAAACCAGTTACTGTTAAGCAGATGAAGAGTTTTTTGGGAATGACGTCTTATTGTAGAACGTTTATAATAAACTATTCTGTGCTTGAGGCCCCTTTGAGTGCTTTGGCTCATGCTGTGGGTTTGAGCGCGCATGACAAAATCACGTGGACTCCTGAGGCGGAGAATGCCTTCAGGGAGTTAAAATTAGTATTCCAAACAAGCCCTACTTTGGGTTTACCTGATCAAGAGAAACCTTTCACACAGATGGTTGATGTGAAGAATGGCTTTATGGTTTCAGTTTTGTTGCAAAACCATGGTGGAAAGCTGAGGCCTGTTGCATACTTTTCAGCAAAGTTAGATCCTGTGGCGGCTGGACTGCCTATTTGTCTGAGGGCCGTGGCAGCAGCGGGAAAAGATGTGCACGCCTCACGCGAGTATGTTGGATATGCTGATTTGACTTTGATGGTTCCACATGCGGTGGCAATGTTGTTGTTGGAACAAAGGACCTGCCACTTGTCAGCTGCAAGATGGCTGAGGTATAATAAGTGTTTGTTGGATATGCCGAACATTACGATTAAACGTTGTAATGTGCTTAATCCAGCTACTCTCTTGCCGATTGAGAGTGATGGTGAACCACATGACTGTGTGGCTACAGTTAATGAGGTTTGTTCACCAAGAGTGGATTTACGGGACACACCTATTCCAAACGCTGAATGCGAATATTTTGTTGATGGTTCAGCGTCCAGAAACGTGAATACAGGACAGAATCAAGTTGGATATGCAGTTGTCACTTCGCATGCCATTGTGGAATCAAATTCATTGCCAGCGAATTTATCTGCTCAAGCAGCCGAATTAATTGCGCTCACGGCAGCCTGTCGGTCAGCTAAGGGAAATGTAGTTAACATATTTACCGACAGTCGATATGCATTTGGAGTTACACATGACTTTGGCATGATATGGAAGCATAGGAAGTTTCTCACTTCCTCTGGAAAGCCAGTGGCACATTATCAATATGTGTCAGATTTGTTAGATGCTTTGCAGTTACCAGAACAGATTGCTGTATGCAAATGTGAAGCTCACACTAACAATACAGATTACGTTTCACAGGGAAATGCTAGAGCGGATGCTGCGGCCAAAGCAGCTTCTAGATTACCTGTATGCCACGATGTGATGACTTGTATTCGTTTTGATGTTGGTTTGTGTTTACAGGATGTGAGAGATGGGGAGATGGTGTTGCCATGTCCAGATAACCCTAACTTGACAACTTTAAGTTTGCAGGAAATTCAAACTTGGGCCAAATCACAGGAAAAAGCCCTTTGGAAAAAGGAAGGATGTGTGAATAGAGATGGAGTTTGGTATGGTCCAGATGAGGGTCGCATACTCAAACCATGTTTACCTAAACATCTGTTTCGATATTTTGCTCAGTTGACACATGGGAAAGATCATGCCTCTAAAGGTGGTATGATTTCCAGCTTGCGTCAATTTTGGCATACAAAAGGATTTGCTATGTATGCACAGTCATTTTGTCAGAAGTGTCTCATTTGTGTTACAAGTAACATAGGCAAAGGAATCCAAACACAACAGTCTTCACAGCCAAGTCCAGACAAGCCATTTGATTACTTGCAGATGGATTTTATTGAATTGAATCCTAGTGAGGGGAAGAAATATTGCTTAGTGATTGTTGATATGTTTTCCAAGTGGGTTGAAGTTTTTCCAAGTTCAAAGGCTGATTCAGGTACTGTTGTGAAGGCCTTGATAACTGAGATAATACCTAGATGGGGTAATCCTTTGAGAATAAGTAGTGATAATGGTTCACACTTTGTTAATGATGCTATCCGTAAGCTAGGAAGTTATTTTTGTATTGATTTGAGACAACATTGTGCTTATCACCCAGCAAGCGGGGGTGCAGTTGAGCGAGAAAACAGAACTTTGAAGAATAAGTTGATGAAATGTTGTAAGCACACGGGATTGGCATGGACAAAGGCTCTCCCGATCGTCTTGTTACAGATGAGGGCTAGAGTTAGACCTAAGTTTGGATTGAACCCTTTTGAAATCCTGTTCGGCAGGCCACCGAACACAGGGATTGGGCCGACACGAGGTCAGTTACCTACAACTGACCAATGTGAGGATGTAATTCTTAATTACTGTGCAACCTTGTCGTCTGCTTTATGTGATATCCACAGACAGGTGAAAGAGGCCATTCCTCCTCCAGTGACTGGTCCGCTGCATAATCTGAAACCAGGGGACTGGATCGTGGTGAAGGATTTGAGACGCAAGTCCTGGAAAACTCCAAGGTGGACGGGGCCATTCCAGATTCTTCTGACGACTAATTCAACGGTCAAGATCGAGGGAAGAGCAACGTGGATACACGCTAGCCATTGTAAGCGTGCACCTTGTCTGGAGGCGGAAGCAGAGGATACGCGTTCTGTGTAGTACCGAGGAGAAGCTCAGAGTCTGTGCGCATAGTGCAGCTCTTTGAAAGTTGCTTTTGGCAATATTGATCGTCGTTTGCAATTGGTTCAATTGGACTGCACTGCCTGAAAGAAGTTTGCCTGCAGCCACCTGAAGATGGTCACTACGAATGCACGACCATGGCACCCGTTCTGACAACCTGGACTTTGTGGTATACGGGGTACATTGGGTTTTGTCTTGGGAATGGCATTTCTTATTGTGTTTCCACTTTTGTATTTTGAAAAAAGTATGAATAATTCCAATGATACTATGACAATAGATGCCATCAATTCAACTGTTTCACCTGCTGCGTTCCAGATGTTGAAAGGTGATGAGGGAGAAGTTGCAGGTGAAATGGCATCGGAGATGAAGTTTAATTCTTGGTATGAGTTAGCAACATATTCTGTGAAACAAATTTTAGGCAAAGAACATCCAGAGCGTTTGTATTGCCAGCCACTTAAGGATGTTCCATTGATTATGCCAGCACCATTTAATTCAACTAGTTGTTATGATTTTAATTACGATCGATTTATTTCAGGAATTATTGATATACCAACAAGGTGTGTTGATAATGGTCATATTTGTCTTGTACAAGAATTGTCCAATCTGTCCTACTAACTGCTATCATTACCAGAGTTCTAGTCAGTGGTATTCATTTGCTTCCAAATATGGGTGTGCAGTGGTGCGCCCTATGCTTACTGGACCAATTAAGAACAAGAGGACGGAAGATGTTCTGATTGATTTTGTTACAGTTCCTGGACAGAAGTTTGAATGTTTTGAGAAAAGTTCCGATATTATTAAAACAGTATTTGTGGGGAACTTTAGTGAAGGGAAAGTAAAGGCTGGTATTTGTGGACATATTTGGGTGGTGAACACAGATTGTGCGGCAATGCAGTTTAGAGATATTAATGGTACTCTACATCCTTGTCACAGTTTTTGGGCCTCTGCTATTGAAGATAGTGAGGGAAAACATCATACTCCACCACCTTCTAGCCCATTGGTATATCCAGGACGAGATATAGCAGATATATTTTGGTATTGTGGGGATAGAGTTAGATCACAGTTACCAAAAGGATGGGTGGGAGTTTGTGCTAAGGTGATGTTAGTTAGTAAGACATTGATTAGGCCTTTAGATAATGTGACGGTTGGATCAGATAGACGGAGACGTACTGCTCCTGTTGGATCTTTTGATAGTGGAATTTACTTAGATGATATTGGAGTCCCGAGAGGTGTGCATACTGAGTTTAAAGCTAGAAATCAGATAGCTGCGGGAATAGAATCAATCTTTTGTGTACAATGTACTGTTAACAAGAATGTGGATTGGATTAATTATATCTATTATAATCAGCAACGTTTTATCAATTACACTGTTGATGCGATTTCTGGGTTATCAGAACAGTTGACTAGGACTTCAGAGATGGCATGGCAAAACAGGATTGCTTTGGACATGTTGTTGGCTGAAAAGGGAGGTGTTTGTATACTTTTCAAGGATACATGTTGTACGTACATTCCCAATAATACAGCGAGTGCTGGGTCTGTTACCAAAGCATTATCAAGTATGCGTACTTTGGCATTGGAATTGGCTGAACATTCTGGCTTTGATGATTCAAAAGGAGTCTGGTCATGGATTGACGGATCTTGGGAAACGGTTGGTAAATGGAAGGCAGTCCTTTTGTCTGTGCTGTGTGGGGTAGGCGTTGTTTTATTGATATTGTTAATTTTGGGTTGTTGTCTATTCCCCTGTGTAAGGAAGATTGTAGAAAGAATGATGGCTCAATCTTTTTCAGTCCAGATGGTGGACTATAGTCCTTTAGACGATTTTTACTGGGTTCCGCCATTTCAGGGAGAAGAGGTTGATGTAGACGATTTATACGTCTAACATTTTTTGGTGGTTGTTTTGATTAAAGGGGTTGACTTTATTTTTCATCTGCATCATCTGTGTTCAGTGTGGATGTTTTGTAATGGTTTATATTGTTTTCTGATTTGCTTGTACTGATGTTTGTTTCTTATTTTTCTTAATGGTTTCTTTTTGGGTTATGGTTTATACTGTTGGTTGACATTGATTGTACAAAAAGAAAAAGTGTGGGAATGAGTACCAAGCAAGACGGAGCCCTCATATTCATATGTTGGTATGGATTCAAAATGCACCGGTATTCGAGGAGAACTCTGTTCAGGAGGTGTGTGATTTTGTCAATAGGCACATAACATGTCAGCTGCCAAACCCCAACCCTGATCTTTACAAAATTGTAACGGAAGTACAGACTCACAGCAAAAATCACTCAAAGTCTTGTTAAAAAAGGTAATAAACACTCTAGGTTCGGATTTCCTAAACCTCCTGTGAAGAAAACCATGATCACCCGACCGTTGTCAGCGGATGTTAGAGAAGCAAGTGGCTAGGCTGAATCAAGTGCTGAATCGGTCATGACCCCAGTCAATGCCAAAATGAAGTTACGTAAAACCAGTGTGGGATTTGCTGACAGACCCTAACCAATCCTTTGAAAACACTGCACAACTGCTTGCACTTGTGTAAAGTAGTGCAAATTACAATGTGTCTCATTCTGGTACACAAAAAAAATATCACTTGCCACAATCAAGTTTTCTGTCTACATTCCTCCAACAGGTCTTAGAATTGTCAGGTAAGACCAACATCCACAGAGAATCATGTATTTTTGAACAATACCACATTGTTGTTAATCTGAGATCATGTAACTGTTGATGTAAAGAAAACCTAATCATCTGGTTAAAATATATTGTTGCACTGTATCCATTATTCAATTTATATATTGTTGCACAATATTAATTTTCAATCCATTTTTAGGGGCATTTTAAGTGTTCACAGTATTGGATAAAAATATGGGTAATATAGTTTTCCAGGTAACCGGTAACGGGAGTACAACGACACTTAGGAATGCTTGGCTGGACCTGATGTTATTTTCCTCCAGGTTCACAACGACTCTTATTGAGAGACTTGTTGCTCTTGTTGGTTAGTTATAACGGATTTAAACTTTGTACTCGCTGTGAAATATTTTACTGTTGATTGTTCTTCTACAGGTACACTCTTGCACCTTTTGGGTTTCACGTTGTTTAATTGTACTTGCACTTCTTGAGTTTCATGTGGTTTAATTGTAACTTGTTTAACTGCATGCTCTTATGGTTCTTCCCTTTGGCACTTATTTGGATTTTCACAATGTATAATTCATGTTTTGGCTGCTTGCAATGTTTGGGGCTACCTCGTTGTTATGATCAGTGAACTTTGCTCTTTTGTAAAGCTCTCTCTTGGAAGTCGCTTTGGATAAAAGCGTCTGCTAAATGCATAAATGTAATGTAAAGGTAACCATGTTCTGTTAAGCAATATTTTAACATATTTTGGCCTGTGCATTTATTAGGGTGGGTTTGGGTCAGGGTTGATAAATACACAGGCCAAAACTCTGTCAACAGCATTGTACACAGCTGCTGTACACAGCTGCTAACGTTTAGTGTAGCAGACATACATCAGAAAGTATGTGTTCTTGATGACATACTTTCTGATGTACGGATATTACTACCAGCTGAAACCCCACTCCATCCCCTTTCATTAGGGTTCCTCCGTCAGGAGGACCCTATTGTAATTGTTGGTATTATTAGGGTTCCTCCGTCAGGAGGACCCTATTGTAATTGTTGGTATTATTAGGTTCCTGCGGTAGGAGGGAACCTATTGTTATTGTTGGTATTCTTATTATTATAATTTTTCTTCTCCTTGCGCCCCAATATCTCAAAAGGTCCCTTGTCATACATTTTCTAATTTGGCACATTGATACTACATCCAAGTGGGTACCCCCACACCAAATATGGGCCACATCGGACCATAGGGGGCGCCACAGGCCACGCCCAAAAGTCCGATTTTCAAAGTGATGGCATTTCCACCTTATTGCTCCAATTCTTCTGAAACTTGGTGTGCATGCCTCATTTTTCATGAGGAACAAAAAAGCGTCAGGACCCATAAGGTCCGCCATGATGGATTTTCCTGTACAGTGATAACTGGGAAGAGGCCCCGGGGAAGACCCAGGACACGCTGGAGGGACTATGTCTCTCGGCTGGCCTGGGAACGCCTCGGGGTCCCCCAGGAGGAGCTGGCGGAAGTGGCCGGGGGGAGGGAAGTCTGGGCTTCCCTGCTTAGGTCGCTGCCCCCGCGACCCGATCCCCGGACAAGCGGCAGATGACGGACGGACGGACGGTGATAATTTGGGAAAACATTCAAAATTCCTCTTCTCTTGAACCAAAGATCTAATTGACTTGATATTTGGTACATATATGTATCATTGACGTGTTTAAAAATGTTACTTAAGGTAATTGAATCAAGTACAAAATGGCTGAAATGGGTGTATTTATGTATATGTCCACATTGCCTCAATATGTTTGTGTCACTAAATCAAATGTATTTTTGAAGGATGGTTCAAACCTAATAGGCTTTAAGGTGACATGCCTTTGAAGTACCATGCAAAGTTTCACCTTGATATGTCAAAATATGACTGAATGTCATATTGTCATAGCTGTTTGAAATTGGACCAAATCTGACAATGCTCGCCATTGGAGAAACAGCTTTTTTGATTATCTTTATTGAATTTTGTGTATTCCATGGTTTTTAATTTTTTATTCTGACAAAACAGTTTCTAGTCTTCAGATAAATCCTCCGGTTGTAAAACATAGCAATGCGTGTTTATTTGAGCCCATCACAACACTCCAATCATCTGTTTAGCGAGACTGTGTAAACCACTGCAAAACAAGTCAGGTTCACCACAGTAGCTAGCTACTTGTAGTCTACGCATGGTAGAGATAACGCTAATGGTTATCTCTAATGAAGTAAATTGATTGTTCAGGTGGATTCCTTGTCTGTTGCACAAATTCATTTCAGTGACCTAAGCCAGGACACATCCCCACTGATTCTAGGCATGGTTTGAAATTCCCTTCCATGACAAGTTATGGCACTCCAAACAACCTTTTTAAAAAAATATAAGTAAGTTATTCTTTACAGCAGCAACCCAGTCATCCCGTTGTCCCATTTTCATAGGAAATGTACAAGCAGTTTCAACTTTGGCTGAATCTAACAACGCTTACCACAGGAGAAACAGCTTACTTTTGAATACAGTTACTGAACTTGACACTATTCAACACTGAGAATAGCTCATTTGGCTGGGATGGTGACCTGTAAAGTATAAGGTAGTAGGTTGGAATCCAGCCATTATCTTTTGGCCTGTCATCATTTTGATTATCTGTTTAATTCAATAGAATGACATCATTCTGAAGTCCCACAAACAATTTCACCTTGGTATGTCAAAATATGATTGAATTGGATCAGTTTCAACGTTGGCTGAATCTAACAACGCTCACCACAGGAGAAACAACTTACTTTTTAATACAGTAACTGAACATGACAATATTCAACACTGAGAATAGCTCAATGAGCTTGGATGGTGACCTGTAAAGTATAAGGTTGTAGGTTGGAATCCAGCCATAATCTAATGGCCTTTCATAATTTTGATTATCTGTTTAGTTAAACAGGACGACATCATTCTGAAATGCCCTACACAAATTCATGCAATTTCACCTTGAAATTCCTAATCTTTGTCGCAAAGCTGACCAAAGCTAATACTCTGCCCTTTCTATTCATACAATCTCAACAGTTGGTGTGTAGCAGAGAGGATAGAGACTGACTTGTAACCTTATGCTCATGAGTTCAAATCCCCATTAAGCCTATTGTTGTTGGCCAAACATGAAGTAGTTTTGCTCTCTTGTTGTCCAACTCTCGATCTTCTACAGTGTACATGTTTATAATATTTTGCGGAGGAACCCCTATCGCTGCTTGCAGCTATATTTATTATTATTATTGTAATTTATCTCATTAACACGTTGGTAAAAAAGTTTTGAAATTTGGCATATTGATACAATATGCCACAACAACTGCCCAAACGCAGACTGGCCCACATCAGACCATAGGGGGCGCCACAGGCCACGCCCAAATGTCCACTTTTCAGAGTGATTGCATTTCCACCATATTGCTCAAATTCTTCAGAAACTTGGTGTGCATGCCTTATTTCTCATGGCGAACAAAAAAGCTTCAAGGACCCATAAGGTCCGCCTGATGGATTTTCCTGTACAGTGATAATTTGTGAAAACCTTCAAAATTCCTCTTCTCTTGAACCAAAGGTCTATTTAACTTGACATTTTGTACAGATATGTATCATTGACGTATTTAAAAATGTTACTTATAGCAATTGAATAAAATACAAAATGGCTGAAAGGGGTGTATTTATGTAAATGTCCACATTGCCTCAATATGTTTGTGTCACTAAATCAAATTTCATTTTGAATGATGGGTTTTCAAACCTAATAGGCTTTAAGGTTACACGCCCCTGAAGTACCATAAACAATTTCACCTTGATATGTCAAAATATGACTGAATTACAGCTGTTTGAACTTGGACCAAATCTGACAATGCTCACCATTGGAGAAACAGCTTTTTTTCTTATCCAGTTACTGAGCTTTGTGTATTCCATGCCTGGGAATGGCTCAATTGGCAATTGAATCAAATACAAAATGGCTGAAAGAGGTGTATTTATGTAAATGTACACATTGCCTCAATTTCTTTGTGTCAATAAATCAAATATAATTTTGACTGATGGTTTTTCAAACCTAATAGGGTTCAAGATGACATCCTTCTGAAGTACCATAAACAATTTCACATTGGTATGTTAATATGATTGAATTAGAGCTGTTTCAACCTTGGCTGAATCTAACAACGCTTACCATAGGAGAAACAGCTTACTTTTTTGTACAGTAACTGAACATGCCAATACTCAACACTGTGAATGGCTCATTGAGCTGGAACGGTGACCTGCAAAGTATAAGGTTGTAAGTTTGAATCCAGCCACACTGAGTCTGTCTTAAATTTGAATATATGTTTAGTTAAACGGGATGACATCGTTCTGAAGTACCATGCGTAATTTCACCTTGATATGTCAAAAGATCATTGAATTACAACTGTTTAAACTTTGGCCGAATCGAACAAGCCATGCTACAGGGGATTCAGCTTTTTTTGTTGTGACAGAAACTGATCAGCACTTCTCAGCCTTGCGGGTAGCTCCATCGGTTGAAACATTGTCCTGCAAAGTGCAAGGTCACAGGTTTGAATCCAGGCACAGTCTTTTGGCCTGTCATAATTTGGATTACTTGTTTAGTTAAACAGGCAGACATCATTCTGAAATACCATAAGCAATGTCATGCAATTATACTTTGAAATGTCAACCGTTTCTTAGCTTTTGTCCCAAAGCTGACAAAAAACGAATACTCATATCACACAGTCGGAGCACAGCTAGATAATCAGCGTCAGCACCCTTGGGTACCCAGCATGCAGTGCGGCACGTCCAAAAACGCAAAGACTTGTGGAAAATAGTTTGGTTACAACAGCCTTGGGAGGGATTTAAGTTGTTGTGTTCGTTCAGTTAAATGTTTGTAATGTTATTTTTGGTTAGTTAATATAATCTTGTTGGTCACCCTGATTGTGTATGTTGTTTTGTTTAATCGGACAAGAGAGTCGGCTGCTAAACTATTACAGGCTATTCTTGCAAGGAGCTGAATATTAACGCTGTTCTAGCTCAGTTGCCCACATGACTTTAGTTAGTTGTGCATTGACTGAGAGTTTGGAATTGTTTTTGGCCAAACATTAAGTCGTTTTGCTCTCTTGTTGTCCAAGTCTCGATCTTCTACTGTGTACATGTTTATAATATTTTGCCATTTTGCGGAGGAACCCGCATCGCTGCTTGCAGCTATATTTTCATTTGAATTTTCCTGTCTCCTCTGTAATGTTAAGTTTCCTTTGTAACGGACAGGAGACAGATCTTGTGTGTCCTCTGTAATGTTAAATTTCCTTTCGGATGGACAGAAGACACAGTCCTCCTGTGAGTAATATGTAACGACCCATGCCGGTCTTGGCCTGGAGCACCATCTTAACTGTTCATCAACAGTGGACACATCACTGCAGGACCACAGAGACACATGTTCTCCCTGCCAGTGTTGAGGTTTCTTCACAACAGATAATAAGGTATTGTTTTCTTATTTAATTTCATATGTGATTCCCAATGTTTTGTTTTAATTCTGTTTTCATTCATGTATTCATGTTGTATCAATGCAATTGTTTTAATAACACTAATTGTACATCTAATATAACATTGTAATATTAACTTGTTCCTTCAGGTCTTCCTCCTCTGTGATCCCTCCACTTCACAGTGAAGACACTCAGGACTGCAGAGGGCTAAACACATAAAAGAAGCAGAACATCATGCAGCCGTATTCAGTTGTACTGGACATACATGTTGATCTGCCCTGCAGCAGAAAATAAGGTATTTCATTATTGTGAATTATAAACCTTTTAGCAAGTTTAGTTTCAGACTTTAGTTTATAACGATAACTTCCTGTTTTCTCTTGTCAGGACCAGCTCTGTCCTCCTACCCTCCATCTCCATTTGTGCATCCATTGCTGTGCACTGTTCAGTTCAGTAGAGACTAACTACAGTTGGTTCTTAAGTGAGAGATCAGGGGCCTGTTCCATAAAGGCCGCTCAAATAAGTTGGACTTAAAGTCCCAAACCAGACTTGAATTAGCAAGTCAAGCGGGGCTAAAGCGGTTCCATAAAGGCCAATTTCAGCTCACGCAATCCTACTAATTCACTTCAGATTAAAGCAGTCAAGCGAATTTCGCGCATGCACCCTATTCTTAAGCAGGCCGAGAGGTAAAACATGGATCATACAATCCACAACGGCAAAAGCAATGCACACGGCCACGTGACTTCTTCCAGAAAGAATGTTCCCTTTAAGCTTTGTACTATGACAGGTCCCACATCCTGCGCTTCATCAAAATGAAACGACACGCCATGATTGATGTGAACAATAGGCTACGTAGGTCAAGGTCCTTTTTAGACCTTTACTTCGTTGATTAAAAAACAGACACCCTCTAAACACATGTAAATTGACTTTTTTGACATTGTTAAATGAATAGCCTACTATAACATTTACATTTATTCATTTAGCAGACGCTTTTATCCAAAGCGACTTCCAGGAGAGAGCTTTACAAAGTGCATAGGTCACTGATAATAACAACATGATAGCCCCAGAGCATTCGCATGTAGCCAAAACAAGCACACATTGTGAACAACCAAAAAATAAGTGCCAAAGGGAAAAACCATAGGAGCATGTAGTTAGCAAGTTACAATTTGAACAACATGAATCTGTAAGTGCAAGTGTACCTGTAGAAAAAACAAGCAACAGTAAAATAAAAATATAAGATTAACCAAAAAATAGAATACAACAATTTAAATCAGCTACCACTAAGCAACAAGAGCAACACGTCTCTAAGTAAGTCATTGTGATCCTCGAGGAAACTAGCATTGGGTTCAGCAAACCATTCCTAAGTACCGTTGTACTCCCTGAACAAGTGCGTCTTGAGCCTTCTCTTGAAGGTGGAGAGACAGTCTGTGTCTCTGATGGAGGTGGGGAGTTGATTCCACCACTGGGGGGCCAGGCAGGAGAAGAGCTTGTGTTGGGACCGGGCAGTCTTGAGCGGTGGGACCACCAGGCGGTTGTCTGAAGAAGACCGTAGGTGGCGGGTGGGGGTGTAAGGCTGCAGGAAAGACTTGATGTAGTCGGGTGCAGTCCCGTTCACTGCTCGGAAGGTCAGTACCAGGGTCTTGAATCTGATACGGGCGTTGATGGGTAGCCAGTGGAGGGAGATGAGGAGCGGGGTAACGTGGGAGCATCTGGGTAGATTGTAGACCAGGCGGGCCGCTGCGTTCTGAATCCTCTGAAGAGGGCGGGTTGCGCATGCTGGGAGACCGGCGAGCAGCGAGTTGCAGTAGTCCAACTTGGAGAGGACAAGTGCTTGGACAAGCAGCTGGGTGGAGTGCTCAGACAAGTATCTCCTGATCTTCCGGATGTTGTAGAGCAGGGGTCGGCAACAGGCGGCCCGCGGGCCAATTGTGGCCCGCCAGCGATTTTATTTGGCCCGTCAAAATATTTCCAATGATATATTTTTTATAACGTTTTTTTCCCCGTCGACTTTTATTTTGAAACCGGAAACTGGGTATGGTGTCATTAGATGTTGTCGACTTCATGCAGCGCCGGCGTCGCCTGCAGCCCGGTTGACTTGAAGTAACCAATGGCATTCTCAGCTTCAAGGCAGCCGGCTGTCGGCGCTGCCGTCGCTGCATGAAGTCGAATACACTTATTGACTTTTCTGAAGTATTTTTTCGCCATGTCATCGCTACCATATGATCGCTACACCTCACGGCTGACAGATCGCCTGAGGTGAAAGCACAGTTATGGTTAGTAATCATGGGCAGCGCTCTCTATGGCAGCGCTAGGAAGGGGCTAGCAGGTGCTTCAGCACCCCCAAGAAAGACCAAAGCACCCCGATAGCACCCCCCACGACATTGCTTATTAATTTATAGTTTCAGGCCCGGAATGGCCATCGGGAGAATAGGGAGAATTCACGGTGGGCCGCTTTGCCCGCTTATAAATTGGGCCAGAAGATCGCCTGCTTTCTCTTTGTTTTTTTCACACACCGAATAACAGGATATGCCTTAAGTTTGTTAAGTTACTGTGTGACTGAAAAGTAAGCTAATAGGCTACATTATGTTTTAATCTAATTAAGCGCATGATCAGACCGTGCATTAAAAAGTGCAGTTCAGTTGTCGCGCATGTTTCTCAAACACAAACCATAATTTATTGTTGTGGAGGGAGTTAGCTAGATTAAGCTGAAGCGAAAAAAATAAAATGGAAGGGATAAGATCCCAGGAGGAACTGAAAAAGCCAGGTAAAAAATTAAATTTTTGCTCGCATTAATGTGAAGTTCCGATTTCACCTCACATTAAAACCTTGACTAGGTCCTAGTAATCCTATTCTCACTTGATGACAGTATTTATGTGCACCAACGATGACGACCCACCACGTTGGGATGACAGTGACGACCATGTTGATACAGTTCGTTAACAGACCACCAATGGGCTCATGCACATGGTTTATTATCGTTAGCTATTTGTAGTAGACCTACCCATTCTCCATATAGGCCTAGTTGTTGCGAGTGCACGTATCGCAAGGGCACCTATCGCAGCGTCTAAATAGGCAGTAACCCAGACTCTGGCCCGCCGTCTAGTGGCGAGGAAAAATACTGGCCCGTGGCCCAAGTTACTTGCCGACCCCTGTTGTAGAGGGTGAAGAGCTGGCGAGGGTCTGACAGTTTGCCTCCCCAGGAGACCTGGTAGGATCTTCCCGACAGGTAGGATGAGCAATCCACTGGAGTGCAGTGCCAGTGATGACCATCTCAGAAAGTCTGGAGAGCAGGATCTGGTGGTTAACCGTCTTTAAGCTCTTGACAGTTGTTCTTGAACCATTTGGAGTACAAGCATGAAAATTGTCTTTTTTGAAAGCTGACACTGAAGTTATTTCCCATGTTGTCAGGACCCCTGTCAGTCCTACTGGTGTTGAGTAATAGAAGCTTGAACAGAAGGTGAGAGTTTCTATTTCCGCCTATTTTTGTTTTGAAAACAGAGGCGTGAAGAGGCCTAGAGGTGGTAGGTATTAGCTGGAAGACAGAATTGGACCACAACTTGAAGCCTTACCCAATTCAAATCAAAAGTCAAACATAATACAGCAATATATTCATATTTGCCACATGTTTTTATAAGAGTACATCCAGGCATTTTCTAAAAGGGCCTTTTGGAGACTCCAGAATGACCCTTTGTAACCAAGGTCAAATTCTTAGGGTAAAAAGGTATTATTTTTCATAATTGTAATCTCTAATGAAAGGTGGTACTTAGACCTATCATATATAATAGCTAAATCCCTCATTAGTATTACTGAAACACAAAAACTGAAGCATGAACACATTGGAGTGCTTTATCTGATTCCCAGGATTGGCGCACAAAGAACACCTTCGTTTCATTATGCAAGTTTGCCGACGGAAGAAACAACTTGTTTACATAAAAGTGGTCTTGTCTCCGGTTAGCAACTGAGTATTCACAATATAAAGGCATCAAAATGTCAGTTGAACCCTCCCCTTTTGAATGACACCAAGATTGACCCAATATGAGCTTCCATGCCCCGTTGACAGCCTTCTAAAGCCAACTAGGTCTGTGCCCCATGCCCCCCCTGCCCCCCCCCTCCCCCCACACACACACACTCATTTTAAGCAAATCTCTCAAACTGGCTTCGACTGGCTCTGATATGAGCTAGTTTGCCTTGTAGCTTAGCGCTAACTGTAAATGAAAAAACAAATACCACCGCCTTTCGTTTTGCCAGAAAGCTGGGAGTCACGATCCGCTCTCAGCAGTTTGAAACCTGCTAGCTGTAGCGCAGACTCCGGGATCAGTTCACTCAGCCATGTCTCCGTAAAGCACAAAACGGGGCTATACGAGAGCGAACTGAAGTGAACTTCGAGACCGCCGCATTGACTGCAAGTGATCAAGGCTGTAGTTTAATATTGAGTTTAGCTAAAACTTAGTCTCTTGGGTAGAGCTGGAGGGTCAGCAGTTAGATAACCAGTTTAAACTGGTCAAAGAGTAGCTAGCCAGTGAGTCATTTTTGGTTTCAGGGTACTCAGGGTATTCTTTTGTTTGACAGTAATTGGGGGCATTGTAGATTCTAGGGTCTAGGTTTAAAAGCAGCAGTCACCTGGAATCAGCTGAGAGCGTATAGCGTCCTACTGAAGTGAACTTCGAGACTGCCGCATTGACAGCGAGTGATCAAGGCTGTAGTATTATATTGAGTTTAGCTAAAACTTAGTCTCTTGGGTAGAGTTGGAGGGTCAGCAGTTAGATAACCAGTTTAAACTGGTCAAAGAGTAGCTAGCCAGTGAGTCATTTTCGGTTTCAGGGTATTCTTTTGTTTGACAGTAATTGGGGGCGTCGTATCTGTGCATTAGCATATTTAAAGCAGCTAGCACTACAGAGACAGCCTCGTCTGGCAGCCTCGGCGCACGAAGACTCAGTCGAACAAAGACAGGGAGTCTACTTGCGGGACTCAGTCAAACAAAGACAGGGAGTCTACTTGCGGTAGTCCACCAAGGAAGGCCGACGGGGCCGGACCACCTTTTCCGATAAGTATCAACCTATTCATATTTAAATTGTATTCTACCTAGAATGTATTCATAGCTAGCATGTGTTTCCTTAGCATTCCTGTTCATTACACTACTACGGTCAACTTCTAACCTTCACTACCTATCCAGATCTTCTCCACCTGCCCTCTCTCTTCCTTTAGGGCTCTGGAACTGCCAGTCCGCTGTGAACAAGGCAGACTTCATCTCGGCGTTTGCATTCCATGCTTCTCTAAATGCCTTTGCGCTGACAGAGACGTGGATCCGTCCAGAGAACACTGCAACTCCAGCTGCTCTCTCCGTCAACCACTCGAGTTGCGGGACAGGTTTGCTTCTTTCCCCACATATTAGATACACATCCACACCACTCTCTTTTACTGCCAAATCATTTGAACACCATTATGTGATACTAACCGATCCTATCAAAGCATGCTTAATTGTTCTTTATCGCCCACCAGGACCGCTAGCTGACTTTGTGGAGGAGCTGGACATGCTCCTCAGCGTCCTCCCAGATGATGGAACCCCCCTGATAGTCCTTGGGGACTTCAACATCCACCTCAAAGGAACGCAGGCTGTCGACTTCTTGTCTCTCCTGACCTCCTTTGACCTGACGCTGCTGAGCACACCGGCGACCCACAAGGCAGGCAAACAGCTAGATCTCATCCTGACACGTAACTGTATCACTGACTTAACCTCTATAACCCCACTGCACATTTCTGATCACTACTTTATCCAATTCTCTGTCTCTCCTCCCCTCCAACTCCTCCTACCTCCCCTCCCCTCGTAACTTTCCGGCGCAACCTCCGCTCCCTATCCCCACCCCATTTCTCCTCTGTTGTAACATCCTTCCTCCCTCCTATTGACGAGTTCTCGTTCCACCCCACTAACACTGCCACGACACCACTTTAACTGCATCACTTGACTCTCTCTGTCCCCTGTCAACCAGGCCTGCACGATCTTCTCCCTCCTGCCCGTGGCTTATGGATGTTATTCGTGAAGAGCGGTCCACCCTTCGAGCAGCTGAGAGGAGATGGCACAAGTCCAAAGACGGTCTGGACCTTGATAAGTATCACTCCCTCCTTAAATCCTTCTCTTCTCACATAACTGGTGCTAAAACCCTCTACTTTCTGAACAAAATTAACTCAGCTTCAAACCCCCACAAACTTTTCTCCACCTTCTCCACCCTTCTTATCATTCTGCTGGACCTTTTTGCAGCGTTTGATACAATTAAATTAACCACCAGATCCTGCTCTCCAGACTTTCTGAGGTGGGCATCACTGGCACTGCACTCGAGTGGATCTCATCCTACCTGTCGGGAAGATCCTACCAGGTTTCCTGGGGAGGCAAACTGTCAGACCCCCGCCAGCTCTCCAATGGGGTCCCACAGGGCTCCGTCCTTGGACCCCTCCTCTTTTCTCTGCACACCACCTCACTTGGACCAATTATCACCTCCCATGGCTTCTCTTACCACTGCTACGCTGACGACACGCAGCTGTACCTGTCGTTCCCCCCGACCGATCCGGGGATCTCAGCTAGGATTGAGGCCTGCCTCGCAGACATCTCCGCCTGGATGACCGAGCACCACCTCCAGCTGAACCTCGCCAAAACAGAACTTCTCATCATCCCGGCCAAACCCTCCATCTCCCACGACCTCTCAATCACCCTGGGATCTGCGACGGTGACCCCTTCATCCTCTGCCAGGAACCTTGGGGTTACCATGGATGATGAGCTCTCCCTCACGGCCCACATTGCTGCGGTCTCCCGGTCATGTAGATTCACCCTCTACAACATCCGGAAGATCAGGAGATACTTGTCTGAGCACTCCACCCAGCTGCTTGTCCAAGCACTTGTCCTCTCCAAGTTGGACTACTGCAACTCGCTGCTCGCCGGTCTCCCAGCATGCGCAACCCGCCCTCTTCAGAGGATTCAGAACGCAGCTGCACGCCTGGTCTACAATCTACCCAGACGCTCCCACGTTACTCCGCTCCTCATTTCCATCCACTGGCTACCCATCACGGCCCGCATCAGATTCCAGACCCTAGTACTGACCTTCCGAGCAGTGAACGGGACTGCACCCGACTACATCAACTCTCCTGCAGCCTTACACCCCCACCCATCACCTACGGTCTTCTTCAGACAACCGCCTGGTGGTCCCACCGCTCAAGACCGCCCGGTCCCAACACAACTTCTTCTCCTGCCTGGCCCCCCAGTGGTGGAATCAACTCCCCACCTCCATCAGAGACACAGACTGTCTCTCCACCTTCAAGAGAAGGCCCAACACTTGTTCCGGGAGTACAACGGGACTTAGGGACGTCAGGTGGCTGAGCGGTTAGGGAATCGGGCTAGTAATCTGAAGGTCGCCAGTTCGATTCCCGGCCACACAAAATGTTGTGTCCTTGGGCAAGGCACTTCACCCTACTTGCCTCGGGGAAATGTCCCTGTACTTACTGTAAGTCGCTCTGGATAAGAGCGTCTGCTAAATGACTAAATGTAAATGTAGGAATGGTTTGCTGAACCCAATGCTAGTTTCCTCAAGGATCACAATGACTCTTGCTTAGAGACTTGTTGGTTAGTGGTAACTGATTTAAACTGTTGTATTCTCTGCGAAATATTCTATTTTAGTTCATCTTATTTTAATTTTTTCTGTTGCTTGCTTTTTCTACAGGTACACTTGCACTTAGAGATTCATGTTGTTTAATTGTAACTTGTTTAAATACATGCTCTTATGGTTCTTCCCTTTGGCACTTATTTTTTGGTTGTTCACAATGTGTGCTTCTTGTTTTTGGCTACCCGCAATGCTTTGGGGCTATCTTGTTGTTATTATCAGTGACCTGTGCACTTTGTAAAGCTCTCTCTTGGAAGTCGCTTTGGATAAAAGCGTTTGCTAAATGAATATGTTTAAATTTAAGATGAACGAAAGTCTCTGTTTTTCCACACTAGTAGCATCCAGTTTGTTGCTCAGCGAACGCCTGTTGGAGAGAAATATCCCCGGTAACGCTGTGCACACTCCGCGTCGACCAAGTCGCACCGGCCCGTTTACCTCCCCTACGACGCTTCGCTGCTAGGACAAAGCCGAGGGTGGCTTTGACTATAATTCCCACTAAATCTGCCGCTGGAAGCAGAAAAGTGGGAAATAGATCCACAGGAGTTGTAGTCCTGATGTTTACAAGTGCTTCTCTTGTTAGAGAACCCCGGATATCTTGGCAGAACACTGAATTAAAAGACAAAACAGTACAAAACAGGGCGCACCCAGCAACCGAGGCAGCCATGATCGGCACCATCTTGATGTTCAATCAAGTAGAACAGTGTTTCCCAAAGACTGGGTCGCGACCCTCAGGTGGGTCGCAAGAGATTTTTTTGGGGTCGCCTTGTCACGATCTGCATCTCTGCCAGTGGCGATTTCTTAAACAAACTAATGGTCAAATTCGTCAAAATATCCTGTCCTCAGTAGGGCCAGTATTTCAATGCTTATTCCTTTCACTACCACGTACATGTGCGAATTGGGATTTTCTGTGCTCACAAAATGAAGACCAAGCACAAAAACAGACTGAATGCTGCGCCTGATATGCGTGTTGCGCTTTCCTCCTGCACCCCGGACTGGAACGCGCTACAAAAACGCAGACAGGCCTACCTATCCCATTAGCAATGTTGAAATGGTCCAACATGTTTTGTATAATTTGTAATCTTTTTGTAATTAATACATATTTTGTTCCAATATTTATGGTTAAATTGAATGTGGGGATATCTTGTTGTTATTATCAGTGACCTATGCACTTTTAAAGCTCTTTCTTGGAAGTCGCTTTGGATAAAAGCGTCAGCTATATGAATAAATGTAAATGTAATGGCTTTGTTAACTAATGACACTTGTAGAATTGTTGTACATATCATTGATAATACAAAGCAGCATCCAGATACTACATGTGAAATATGATGTGACATTATGTTATATAATTCCCATTAAAGTATCTGACCCGCGTAAAATGTGAACCTCATTGCTGCACAAAATACATTTATGGGAGGATTAAAAAGTACAACAAAAGAAAGTCCATTATGAACATAAAAAAGTCGAAAACAGTAGAATGTTATTGTAGGGTAAATAGATATAACATTTTTAACAATTAGTATGTTGTGTTTTGTATGATTACCTTATCTGAGGAATACTTCCACAGCTCTACACTGTCCATGCTGTTTCTCTTGGCAAATTTAGGTCTTGCTCCTGGTGGAAAAGACAAAAAAAACTTGTTGAGAAGTACTCCACTCATAAGAGTTTATTGTTGAAGCTTTAAAGCATGAGAGGGTGTGGTACATCACCCAATTCCCCCATGGGTGTGCTGCAGTCATGCCAACCCTTACGGAAGGAAAATATATTGCAGTATATTGGAAAATATCATGTGATATATTAGGTAATATATGTCCATATATGGGATGTAATATTTATATTGTACGGAAATACATGGCATAATATATTGATGATAAATATATAACTAATATATTATAAACTATAATATATATATATATTCATGTAATATATTGCAATATATTGCAGAATACAGCAATGATTGCCGTTTTCCATATATTGCAACATATTCAACATGAATATATAATATATGTGTTTATATATCCCAAAATATATGCAGTTTATATCTATATATACTACCATAATGTATTCCGATTTATATTGGATAATGCATTGGTAATATATGTAAAGATATAGTGTCACATGTATGTTTAATATATGGTAGAATATATTTGAATTATATGTAAAAAATATAGCTGCAAACAGCAATGGCGAATTCCTCCTTCAAAATGGCAAAATATTGTAAAATTGACATAATAGATAGTTACACCGGGATTACCCAGAAAACCAAAAACTGTTTAAAAAAAAAAAAGATGCCTATGTCTGGAGTTTAACCTGGAACCCTTCGTTTACCAGCACAACCTCTCATCTAATTGAGCCATTCCAAGATCTAGACTTTGCAGTGTTCAGTTACTGAATAATAAAATAAGACGTTTCTCCTATGGCAATCAAAGTCACATTTGGTCCAAGCTCAAACAGCTCAAATTCAGTCATATTTTCACATATTAAGGTGAAACTTTGCAGGGTACTTCAGGCGGAAGTCACCTTAAAGCCTATTCCTGACGGGGGAATCCTAATTATATGGAAAGATATACATGAAATAAATGTACAGATATGTGTTCAATATATTGTGGAATATATTTTAAATATAGGTAAAATTATATGGAAAAATATTTGAAATATATAATGACAATGATCGCTTCCAGCAAACTTCTAATTCAGCCATATCCCCTAAATAAATGTCAATCTTACGGTATTTACGTTTTTGGGGGCACATTTTCAGTTAGCAGGTGGTACTGTTTGAATCGGGATTCCATTCGCAATAATGCCGTCGACAACCTTCTTAGAATACCTTCTTAGATGGCCGAGCGGTTAGGGAATCAGGCTATTAATCAGAAGGTTGCCGGTTCGATTCCCGGAACCGCAAAAATGAAGCTGTTTCCTTGGGCAAGGCAATTCACCCTACTTGCCTTGGGGTATGTCCCTGTACTTACTGTAACTTACCTGTAAGTCACTCTGGATAAGATCGTCTGCTAAAGGACTAAATGTAAATATCACCATATCTGTCTGTACATTGTATGGGCATGTTCTCATTTATATACACATGCATTGTACAATATATCTTTCCATATAATTTTACATATATTTAAAATAAATTCTACCATATATGAAGCATACGTGTGACACTATATCTTTAGATATATTACCCATACATGTTCCCATATAAAGCGGGATATAAATTGCATATATTTTGGGATATATAACCACATATATTATATATTAATGTTCCATATATTGCAATATATGGAAAATGGCAATCATTGCTGTATTCTGCAATATATTGCAATATATTACATGAATATATATTATAGTTTATAATATATTAGCAATATATCATCAATATATTATCCCATGTATTTCCATACATTATATATTGGTCAATGTAATGGAAAATAATATATTACAATATATTAAAATGTATTTCAAATCATATATTGGTATATATATTTTCTTTCCGTAAGGGAAGTGCCATTGATCAGCACAACCCATGGGTTATTGGTCAATACACCAGCCCAAGGCCGTAGCCATGGAGTCAACATTGGGGGGGACGAATACTTTTTTTTAAATGATAATTTCGGATAGTGTGCGTCGTAGCGTAGCAGCACATTTATATTATTATATCAACATATTGGGGGGACATTTTGACCAGATTTGAATATTGGGGGGGGATGTGTCCCCGCCAATATGTATTATGATTATGGCCTTGCACCAGCCCCCACATCATCCATTATTGTGTGAGATTGTACACCTCGTCGGGCACTATCCCTTATGTAACAACTTTCTTGTCTGACGACTAGAAGGGTCATGTGACCGACTGTCCGCGCTGTAACTAGGGAAAACCGCCTTGCGGTTATCCACTCCAATCGGATTTTGAATGGCATCGATTGCACCACAGGACTTATGATCATCGTTTGATCCCCCTGTTGTGTTTAATTGCTTTAATAATCTATCAGTCCCACCACAATACTAGCTCAACAGCGCAAAAACAGGGAAAACAAAGCTAACTAAGTGCTTAGAAGTGTTTGGAAGCTAGGACTGTCGCTGGCTAACACAACAGCATCCTGTGCTTTAGGGAACTGGATTATATGCTACAACCTAGCAGGTATAATTCCCTCAATTTGGACGAGGCTGAATGGAATCATAGTGCTCCGCTCTATGTCAGAGGTAGATAGAGAGTCAGCTAACTACGAATAGTAATACATTTAAACGTATTCATTTAGCAGACGCTTTTATCCAAAGCGACTTCCAAGAGAGAGCTTTACAAAGTGCATAGGTCACTGATAAGATGCCCCAAAAACATTGCGGGTAGCCAAAACATGAAGCACATATTTTGAACAACCAAAATAAGTGCCAAAGGGAAGAACCATAAGAGCATGTAGTTAAACAAGTTACAATTAAACAACATGAATCGCTATAAGTGCAAGTGTACCTGTAGAAAAGCAAGCAACAGTAAAAAATATTTCACAGCGATTGGAGTGCAGTGCTAAAACAGGTATCTCCTGATCTTCCGGATGTTGTAGAGGGTGAATCTACACGACCGGGAGACCGCAGCAATGTGGGCCGTGAGGGAGAGCTCATCATCCATGGTAACCCCAAGGTTCCTGGCAGAGGATGAAGGGGTCACCGTCGCAGATCCCAGGGTGATTTAGAGGTCGTGGGAGATGGAGGGTTTGGCCGGGATGATGAGAAGTTCTGTATTGCCGAGGTTCAGTTGGAAGTAGTGCTTGGTCATCCAGGCGGAGATGTCTGTGAGGCAGGCCTCAATCCTAGCTGGATCAGTCGGGGGGAACGACAGGTACAGCTGCGTGTCGTCAGCGTAGCAGTGGTAGGAGAAGCCATGGGAGGTGATGATTGGTCCAAGTGAGGTGGTGTACAGAGAGAAGAGGAGGGGTCCAAGGACTGACAGTTTGCCTCCCCAGGAGACCTGGTAAGATCTTTCCAACAGGTAGGATGAGATCCACTGGAGTGCAGTGCCAGTGATGCCCATCTCATAAAGTCTGGAGAGCAGGATCTGATGGTTAACCGTATCAAACACTGCAGAAAGGTCCAGCAGAATGATGACTGATGACCTTGAAGCCGCTCTGACAGACTGGAGGGCAGTGGTGACTGACAGGCGGTTCCATAGTGAGAGTGGGGCGGGCCAAGGAATTTTGGTTGGGTGCTGCGGCATATTAAATATACTATAAATATTTGTTTTCGGCGTGAGAAATACAATGTGTGGCGGGCGGGAGGGCGTGACTAAAGACCGAAATGACTGAGAGCCCTGCGTATGTCACAACTGTTTTAACTATGTGAGGCTGCAACATAGCCTATCACCATTCCCTTGCACTAAGGGAAATGGCAACAGAACCCTGTTTCATTCCACACTTAGTATTTTGAAGTGTAAATGAGCAGCACAAAATGTATGCTTTTTAATATATGCCATCTTTTTAAATAATAAGTATGCATACTTGAAATATCAGTGAAAACATTTCAGACCTATCTGCAACCGACTCAAGCACACCTCACAATTCCCCCAGAAATTGTACCCCTTCTAGTTTAACTTTTAAATGTTGAATTTTATTTATAGGGTGACATTTTTCACTTAAAAAAGGTTACACCCTTTAAAGTCTTTCCATCTTAACCACATGTTGTACGAGTGGATGTTTTTCAAACAGATGCTCCCTGTTTCAACTAAATGCACACAAGAGTGGACACTTTTCACTTCCTCTCAATATCCTTTTCTCCTTCCTTCCAAAACACATACTCTCTCTCTTCCTCACACAAACACACAACTAGGCTTTTCCCACCAGACTCAACCCTTTCCACCTCTCATCACTGCCAAGTTGGTGGTTTGGAATGAACTGTAATATTGATCTAGGGCCGTATTCACAAAACATCTCATATTTAGAGTTCTGCTAAATAGCAGTTGAAGTTCTTAACTAAGAATTTCCTCCTAAAATATATTCACGAAGCTGAGTGAGGTGTGTGTTTGTATATGTATCATTTAACTTTGAATTAACGCAGCTGCGTGAGACCCTGGCCTTTGTTTACATAGTTAGGGTCATTGTAGAAAGTAGCTATATAGCCCTGACTTCTGTAATCTGATTCAAAGCGAATAGTGTTTCACTGAGTGTGCATCGTGACTGTCTCCTGAGTAAGTAAGTGACTTTACATTTGTAGCTTGTGTTGTGTTTTTGCTAAATCTTGTGTCTGAGTAGAGCTGAGAGACAGCAGCTATCCAGGCCGTTACAAAGCAGTGGCGTGTTCAGGGAGTGGCCTAGGGTGGCACGGGCCACCCCTGAAATCTGATTGGCCACCCCAATATCTTAAAATATGATTGGCTATATGCCCAGTCAGAGGCGGGCTACCCCTTGTGCCACCCCTATCAAAAATGTCTGGACAAGTCAAAAGACGGTCTGGACCTTGATAAGTATCACTCCCTCCTTAAATCCTTCTCTTCTCACATAACTGGTGCTAAAACCCTATACTTTCTGAACAAAATTAACTCCGCTTCAAACCCCCACAAACTTTTTTCTACCTTCTCCATCCTCCTTAACCCACCTCCCCCACCCCCTCCCTCCACCCTGACAGCAGACGACTTCTTTGAGAAAAAATCGCTGACATTAGCAGTCGGTTTCCTAAACCCTTTCCTACCCTCTCACCGCACATGGCTGACCTAACTAAATGTCTAAACTCTTTCTCTTCCCTGTTCGAGGCAGAGATCTCTGACCTCATTCTCTCTCATCGCCCCACCTCCTGTCCCCTTGATCCTGTCCCCTCCCCTCTCTTTCAAACCATCTCCCCCTCCATCATAACTTTTCTTCTCCATGTCCTAAACTCCTCCCTTGCCTCCGGCACCTTTCCCTCTGCCTTCAAACAGGCCAGAGTTACCCCTCTACTCAAAAAACCCTCCCTTAACCCATGCCGTCCTCCAGAACTACAGACCGGTATCATTGTTACTATTCTTTTCAAAAACAATAGAACGTGCTGTATCTAACCAACTGTCAAACTTACTCTCTCAGAACAACCTGCTTGACCCCAACCAATCCGGCTTCAAGACCGGCCACTCCACATAAACTGCCCTCCTGTCAGTCACCACTGCCCTCCAGTCTGCCAGAGCGGCTTCCAGGTCATCCGTCATCATTCTGCTGGACCTTTCTGCAGCGTTTGATATGGTTAACCACCAGATCCTGCTCTCCAGACTTTCTGAGATGGGCATTACTGGCACTGCACTCTAGTGGTTCTCATCCTACCTGTCGGGAAGATCCTACCAGGTCTCCTGGGGGGGCAAACTGTCAGAACCTTGGGGTTACCATGGATGACAAGCTCTCCTTCACGGCCCACATTGCTGCAGTCTCCCGGTCATGTAGATTCACCCGCTACAACATCCGGAAGATCAGGATATACCTGTCCGAGTACTCCACCAAGCTGCTAGTCCAAGCACTTGTCCTCTCCAAGTTGGACTACTGCAACTCGCTGCTCGCTGGTCTCCCAGCATGTGCAACCCATCCTCTTCAGAGGATTCAGAACGCAGCGGCCCGCCTGGTCTACAATCTTCCCAGACACTCCCAAGTTACCCCGCTCTTCATCTCTCTCCACTGGCTACCCATCACAGCCCATATCAGATTCAAGACCCTGGTACTGACCTTCCGAGCAGTCAACGGGACTGCACCCGACTACATCAAGTCTCTCCTACAGCCTTACACCCCCACCCGCCACCTATGGTCTTCTTCAGACAACCGCCTGGTGGTCCCACCGCTCAAGACCGCCCGATCCCAACACAAGCTCTTCTCCTGCCTGGCCCCCCAATGGTGGAACCAGCTCCCCACCTCCATCAGGGACACTGACTGTCTCCCCACCTTCAAGAAAAGTCTCAAGACGCACTTGTTCCGGGAGTACAACGGCACTTAGGAATGCTTGGCAGGACCTGATGTTAGTTTCCTCCAGGGTCACGATGACTCTTATTGAGAGACTTGTTGCTCTTGTAGGTTAGTTAGAATGAGGTTAACTCTTGTATTCACTGTGAAATATTTTACTGTTGATTGTTCTTCTACAGGTACAGTCTTGCACTTTTTGAGGTTCATGATGTTTTAATTGATTACTTGTATATAGGGCTGCCACTAACGACTATTTTTCTATCGATTAATCTGTAGACTATTTTTCAATTAGTCGATTAATCGAAACGATTAATTTTCCTCAATTTTATGTTAACAATTTTTTTTTTTTTTTTTTTTACCATTTCAGTTAATTTTATTTTGAAAACAACAATCTGTATATGTCATTGATAAACAAACAAAGGCTTACAAGTTAAAGTGCAAAACTGTAGGTTTAACCTATCAACTCCAACGTTATTTAAAATATTTAGATAAGGTACATAACATATCCCAACATATACGAACACACACCCCTTTTAAACAAAAAATTCAATTGCAGATTTGATTGTAGTTTTTGCAAGTTCAACATGGATTATATCTTAAAGTTGAATGAACGAAAACATGTCCTTTCAATTTCTTACAGGGTGAGTCGTTGTTGCCCATAATATGCTAGCATTCTGCTAGTGAAAAGGCTTTCTAGAACAAAAAAGCGACTTTTACCCAGCACTAACACCCAGCAGTGTGTATTTTCTTTGCCTCCTCTTTCGAATGCAACATTCAAATTACTGGACAAAAAATTATATCCTGGGAAAAGTGGATTTTGATGGGTATGGCTCCATAGACCTCCATTCATTCTGCACTCACTGGTGAGCGCCCTCATATGGAACCAGAGTGGAACTGCAACCAGTTCCGAAGCCGGAAGTTTCCCGAGAGTGGCTGTTCTCCCCATATTAGACATTGGCTGTTTATCAATCCACGTTTTTCTCCGTTCTTGTGTTCTTTCGAACTCGTTTGACGTCAAATTTCATTGCCCAAGTACGGTTCCAATCCAAAGGACACAAGTCACCAAGAACGCCCAACGCATAGTGCGCCCCGAAAATTTCACTTAGCCTAATTTTTTTTTTGTTTATTTATTTGTTCATTTACAGTATTATAGTTTACTTATCAAGCATTCACTAGGACTTCTTATCACTCTAGTATCACTCTTCAACCCACCTGTTTTTGATAATTCTGCTTCATGATGACGGCCGACCGACGAGGTTTTGTATTTTGCCAGCAGCACAGATCATGAGAGGGGCCCCTTGAGGGGGATCCCGATAACAGTGTCATTGCACTTTACTGCATTGACTATCAAAGGGGCGCTCACATAGTTTGTCGTTGCATTTTATTCTTAACCAGTAGGTTAGTTGTCTTGGGGCCCCAAGCCAGCTCGGCGCCCCAAGCAATTGCTTGTTTTGCTTGCCTCGCGTGACGGGCCTGTGCATGTCTCGTAATTTCTTACCGGTACGGCGTACCGGACAGTACCGGCTTACTTTCACCCCTGTTGAGGATGCATCATAAACATAATAAAGAGTAGACGCCGCATCGACCGCTACTGCGTACTGGCGCTGACGAGCCATGGGACCACCATCTTGGAAGGGGCAACCGCTCCACTCAGTGTAATCTGTTTGGCTAGGGCAATGAGCTATCAGCGCATTTAATTAATCATACTGAACTGATTTTAACGCGGTTTGCTTTGCTGCAAAGGTCATACATGTAGCTATGATACAGGACATGGTTATTATTTTCACAAAATACAGCCAATAGTATGGTAATGTTAAATCTTGTGAAAAGTAATCCCCCAAGCCCTGTTTGCGATTGTCTGCCGATATGAGCAGGAATATGCTGCACAGTGCTGGCATCTTGTTTATAGGGTGACCAGACGTCCTCTTTAACCCGGACATGTCCTCTTTGCGAGACCCAGAAAATGCGTCCGGCAGAGATTCCAAAATCGTTCCAAAAGGTTTCGGAAAGGGTATATCCCTTACGTTCCACCTTCTTGCGCGAACTGTGATTGTAGAGAGAACTGTCATTTTGGTGAGATAGTGCGGCATGCAATAACCCCCCCCCCCCCCGACGAAGTCACCCTAAGCAACTAGGAACTTGCCCTTTCCAAGATGGCGGCTGCATTTCTCGTGCCCAGCAGCCAATGCTGCGTCTACTCTTTATTGTGTCTATGGGATGCATTGGATCGTGACTGGGCCAGCGAGAACGCATCTGATTTCCCAGAAGTCATTGCAAAATGTCAGGAAAGGCAGACAAACTTCATAACTGTAAGTTTTTACCAGGGGCGTTGTTAAACCCTTTTTACTGTGGCACGTGCCCCAGTATAAATCTGCTGTGCCCCAGTAAAATCAAGTTTGAGTTTTAACAATTTACTTTATTAGTCAGTGCATTCATTTAGATTGATAATCCCGGAAAAAATAAACGCAGTAGGATACTGCTCAACGCTTGTAAAATCAAAGCAGTTTAACCAAAAACACAAACCGATGCCTGCAGAATTCCATGTCACCCCGTTCTTCTGCGCTTGCCAAATAGCCACTGCAGCACTCACACAGAAGGCAAGATGTCGGACTCAGACACAAGAATTGAGGTAGGCTAAGTAAACATTACAAAACTAAAGAAAGTTTCAAAATGTTAGGCCTTTCGACATGGCCGCGGGAACTAGGGGTGCTGAGGGGCTGCAGCACCCCCTGACAGCTCGAGAATTTAAAATGATATGACTTAAAAATCCACCACCGTGGCACAGCTCCGCAGTAGCGGACTGGCAATCGGGAGCACCGGGAGAAGAATAACGATGGAAAACCAGGCTAAGAAACGTAGGGTGGGGCTGAAAAATTAAGAGACAAAACAATCACCTTCACTAGACAAGGTTTTACCAATTGAAAAACGGCTGTTTATTTTACATGAAGCTGAACTATTTAGCGCTTGAATAAAAGCCCTACGCGCATTAAGGATAGAACTCCCAAACTCGCACAACATTGAACACAGAATATGCTTGCATTAGCAGGGCAGCTGAGGTCATAGATATATATATATATATATTGGTGGCGTATATGGGGGCCAGTTCTGCTGGGCCGGTCTGGGACAAAGTCCAGGGAAAAATCTTACTCCCAGTTCCTCCCTGCCGCCCCGCAACATTAAGCCCCCGTCAGCACCCCCCTGATAAAATATGTTCCCGCGGCTATGCCTTCCGATCATCTTATTTTGAGTAAAACATAAAAACAATATTACATGAAGCTCATAAAAAAGTAGTTAAGTTCAAATAAATACGAAAATGAATGCTCGCTGGCATTAACTATTGATGTCCCTGCCAAAGACCGAGTGAAGTTAGTTTCATATTCGACATTCGTCTCACATTCGGAAGACGCTACTTTGCAGTGTCGTGTTAGGGACTGGGTGAAAACTATACCATTTTGAAAAATGATGACTTTTATAGTATTTTTATTTATTACACGGCTGTTCTTAACGCTGTAGAATGATCCATTCACTTGAATGGGGCTTCCCAACGTTCTACGGTGAACAATTGTTTAATATCAGAATCAGAATCAGAATGGGATTTATTTGCCATGAAAGTTTGCACAGACAAGGAATTTGCTTTGGCAGGAAGGTGCATACAGTAAACATATAGGAATCTTAAATTTACTAAGTGGAATACAATTAAAATAAAATATACAATAAGTAAAATATAAGTTGCCAATTTACAATATAAAATACAATATAAAATACAAATATTACAGGAATTGAGTGTAGTGCAAAATGTAAATAGTTTTTAAAGACATTCAGTCAGTGTGAGCTTTGGCCTTGTTGAGGAGGCCAACAGCGGAAGGGAAGAAACTGTTTGTATGGCGTGAGGTTTTGGTCCTGATGGACCGCAGCCTTCTGCCAGAGGGGAGTGACTGGAACAGGGAATGTCCAGGGTGGGAGGAGTCAGCCACAATCTTCTTCGCCCGTCTCAGGGTCCTCGAGGTGTGCAGGTCCTCGAGGGAAGGCAGATTGCAGCCAATCACCTTCTCTGCAGTGCGGATGATACGCTGCAGCCTGCTCTTGTCCTTGGCAGTGGCAGCAGCGTACCAGGTGGTGATGGAGGAGGTGAGGATGGACTCAATGATGGCTGTGTAAAAGTGCACCATCATTGTCTTTGGCAGGTTGAATTTCTTCAGCTGCCGCAGGAAGTACATCCTCTGTTGTGCTTTCTTGGTGAGGGAGCTAATGTTCAGTTCCCACTTGAGGTCCTGGGAGAGGATAGTGCCCAGGAAGCGGAAGGACTCCACAGTGTTGACTGGGGAGTCACACAGGGTGATGGGGGTGAGTGGGGCTGTGTTCTTCCTGAAGTCCACAACCATCTCCACTGTTTTGAGAGCATTGAGCTCTAGGTTGTTCTGGCTGCACCAGGTCACCAGGTTGTCTGCTTCCCACCTATAATCAGACTCGTCTCCACCAGAGATGAGCCCAATGAGGGTGGTGTCGTCTGCAAACTTCAGGAGTTTCACGGACGGATGACTGGAGGTGCAGCTGTTGGTGTACAGGGAGAAGAGTAGAGGAGAAAGGACGCAGCCCTGGGGAGATCCAGTGCTGATGGACCGGGAATCAGAGACTTGTGTTCCCAGCTTAACGCACTGCTTCCTGTCAGACAGGAAGTCTGTGATCCACCTGCAGGTGGAATCAGGCACGTTCAGCTGGGAGAGCTTGTCCTGAAGCAGAGCGGGGATGATGGTATTAAAGGCAGAGCTGAAGTCCACAAACAGGATCCTGGCGTAGGATGCTGGGGAGTCCAGGTGCTGTAGGGTGAAGTGGAGGGCCATATTAACTGCATCGTCCACAGACCTGTTGGCTCTGTAGGCAAACTGCAGGGGGTCCAGTAGAGGGTCAGTGGTGGATTTAAGGTGTGCCAGCACCAGGCGCTCAAAAGACTTCATTACCACAGAGGTCAGGGCGACGGGTCTGTAGTCATTATGTCCAGTTGGCCTGGGCTTTTTGGGCACAGGGATGATGGTGGAGGACTTGAGACAGGCTGGCACATGGCATGTCTCCAGGGAGGTGTTGAAGATGTAGGTAAACACCAGAGACAGCTGGTCAGCGCAGTTCTTGAGGGTGGCTGGAGAGACAGAGTCCGGCCCAGCTGCTTTGCGGGGGTTCTGTCTCTTGAACAGTTTGTTCACTTCTCTCTCCTGAATGGAGAGGGTCGTCACTGTAGAGGGGGGAGGCCTCACGGGTGGAAAAGGAGTTGTACAGGACTGTCCAATTGTCTTTCAAAACGACAGTAGAACTCGTTCAGGTCGTTGGCCAGACGAGAGTCGTTAATGGAGTGGGGGGCTCTGGGCTTGGAGTGGGCTGCCTGAGCCCACTCCAGACAGAAGCAGAGTCGTTAGCAGAGAACTGGCGCTTCAGCCTCTCTGAGTACAGTCGTTTCTAAACCTGTTCTTCGACTCCTTGAAACTGTCCCTGTCCCCACTCCTAAACGCGGCCTCTTTGTCCAGCTTTCTGAGTTTAGCTGTAAACCAGGGTTTGTCGTTGTTGTAGCTCACCCTGGTGCGTGTTGGTATACAGCAGTCCTCACAGAAGCTGATGTATGATGTCACAGCCTCTGTGAGCTCATCCAGACTATTGGAGGCAGTCATGAACATGTCCCAGTCAGTAGAGTCCAAGCACGCCCGCAGTTCCTCCATAGCCTCACTGGTCCACTGTTTCGATGTCCTCACAGCAGGCTTGCAGCGCTTAAGCTTCTGCCTGTATGCAGGAATCAGGTGAACCATGGCGTGGTCTGAGTGACCCAGTGCTGCTCGGGGAACCGCATGGTATGCTTTACTGATTGTGGAGTAGCAGTGATCCAAAGTGTTCCCTTCTCTGGTAGGGCATTTGATGAGTTGTCTGTATTTGGGGAGTTCTTGAGTGAGATTGCCTTTGTTAAAGTCGCCTAGCACAATAACCAAGGAATCCGGATTTTCATGCTCCACGCACAATATCTGGTTAGCGAGCACACGTTGAGCCTCGTTGGCGCTAGCCTGAGGGGGCATGTAGACGCCGACCAGTATGAATGAAGCAAACTCACGTGGCGAGTAGAAAGGTTTACAGTTAATAAAAAATGATTCCAGATCAGGAGAACAGTGCTGCAGGATCACTGTCACATCTTCACACCAGCCACTGTTAATGTAAAAACAAATACCACCACCTTTCGTTTTGCCAGAGAGCACAGGGTCACGATCCGCTCTCAGCAGTTTGAAACCCGCTAGCTGTAGAGTCTGGGATCAGTTCACTCAGCCATGTCTCCGTAAAGCACAAAACGGAAGATGAATGAAAGTCTCTGTTTTTCCACACCAGTAGCTGAAGTTCATCCAGTTTGTTGCTCAGTGAACGCACGTTGGAGAGAAATATCCCCGGTAACGCTGTGCGTGCCCCACGCCGACGGAGTCGCACCAGTGCACCGGCACGTTTGCCTCTTCTACGGCGCTTCACTGCTAGGACAAAGCCGAGGGCGGCTTTGACTATAATTCCCACTAATTCTGCCGCTGGAAGCAGAAAAGTGGGAAATAAATCCACAGGAGTTGTAGTCCTGATGTTTAGAAGTTCTTCTCTTGTTAGAGAACCCCGGAAATCTTGGCAGAACACTGGATTAAAAGACAAAACAAGACAAAACAGAGCGCACCTAGCTACCGTGGCTGCCTTTGTCGGCGCCATCTTGATGCATCTTGATGATATTTGACCGTTGCTATGCATATTTGCTCCGCAAGTAGTCCGCTAACTTTTCAACCCCAGCATTGCGTTGCTTAGCGACATCAGCTGATTTGAAGTTTAAAGAATGTTCAACGTCTATGAAGTTCATTTTGACTAACTATTTATCTGCTGATCAACACTACGAATGGTAACAAATAAATTGTAGAAAGATACGTAAGGGATAATGTATAGAACGCCGGTCATTGTCGTGAAAATAAGCCCCTTCAGAACGAAGCTACACCCCTCCGCTTCGCGTCGGGGTGCTGTTCACCCTGTCAGGGCTTATTTTCCCGATAATGACCGGCGTTCTATACATTATCCCGCTTATTACACGGCTAATTGCCGAAAAAATAACTTAAATATTTATCCGCTTTGCGTCGGGGTGCTGTTCGCCCTGTCGGGGCTTATTTTCACGATAATGACCGGCGTTCTATACATTATCCCTTACGAATATAAAAACTCAAACGCACAGCAGAATATTCCAACAATGTCTATACCTCTCCCTGCCACCAAAGCTGATATCAAACCTGCGTCCCTTAACTGTTGTATAGTGGGTTAAGCAAGTGGAGTTTTAATCCGAGTAGTGTATTGTGCAGAGCACGCTTGGAAGAAAAACATTTTTAGGGGCCTGTACCCCAGTAGAGTTTTATGTCTAACAACGCCTCTGGTTTTTACTATTCATATTTCAGCTAAACGGTACGTGTAAATCGGCATCTGTTTTCAAATGTGACGAAAAATGCGCAGTGTAGTCGCAGAAAGTTTGCTTATTTTATTGATGAAACGGCTCATTTGTAAATTTGCTCCGACTTTTTGATAACCTAGCTAGCGAGTTCAGGGTATTGCACAATAGCCAAGAAAACCTGCATCTCAATTCTGTCCTCTTGCAAGACCATTCTCGCAAAGATGCTTGGAAGAACATTATTCAAAAGAATGTACTTGCGTTCATAGCGTTCTTCAAATTGATAAACAGCCAAACTCTACCCCTATTTCCCAACTCCATTCAATAGGCTATCTTTCTAGCACAGTTTCCATTGAAGTCAATCAGCCTATAATGCTGTAATGTTTCATATGTAGGCTGTGTTGGTCTGTACTATGGTTGCCAACTGTCCCGAATTGTCCGGGACATCCCGAATTATGGGTAATTTTGATTTGTCCGGTCAGGGACAGCTCCAGTCCCGTATTCCAATCACAGCCTCGCCAGCCAATAATAGGCTACTGTAAATGCGTCAAAACTCACGCAAACGTTGCTATAGGACACGTTACTTGTTGGTGACAATAGTTGGTTTAGGCATAAACCTTTTCAGTGTCTGTGGCATATGGTTAGACTCTAATGCTATTTCAAGAAAACAACATGAATTTTGAAAGAAACCTGTAATAATTGTCTTTACTATTGCTATGAACAATACATCCAAGCAAGTACAGTAGTGGTTTGCCAAATGTACACTGAAATGAGTAGGTTTATGGTATGGCTAATGAAACATTGTGATTTCCTTTATTGTTGGTCAGCTGTTGGCGCAGGCGCATAGAAAGTGTCCCTCATTTGGGGTTGAGGAAGTTGGCAACCCTAGTCTGTACAACGTGCGATATCCCATTCCTATAATGTTTCACAAGTAGTTTTGTCAACTTTCATGCATGCATTCTGCTTACATTGTTGTTATACGTTCGTTTTTGGCTACATCCACGGGCTAAATCTAATGAAAAGGCTAATCTTGGGCATTGCATTGTGCACAGGATTAATTTATCTTTGTTTGACCTGGTAAACTGTGAATAACGTCTTTCAGGCTGTTTGGAAGGTCCATTTTCCTGTAGGGAGTCAGATGGCTGAGCGGTGAGGGAGTTGGGCTAGTAATCAGAAGGTTGCTGGATTGATTCCCCGCAGTGTCAAATGATGTTGTGTCCTTGGGCAAGGCACTTCACCCTACTTGCCTCGGGGGGAGTGTCCCTGTACTTACTGTAACAGCTAAATGACTAAATGTAAATCACAGTCAACATTCCAAGCATTCCAATGCCTACACAGCCTTTTCACCACGTCAAAAATAGGCCTACATTTCTTTTAGCTTTTTATGTTGTAGAATACAAATTTACTCTGTAACTCGCTTGACTCACATATACTTCTTAATATTTCAGAAATACATTTATTTGTTACGTGTATCCGCTTTACAAATTATGGGCGATTTCTTTTACCATTACATTTATTGTTGCCGGTAATGTTATAACACTATAATTGCCCTTACCTGACTTCACACAAATGGCTAGTATGTAGTGAAGCAAATCTATTTCATATAATTTAATTTAATTGTCATAATTTTGCATAGGTTATAGGCCTACATATTTTGCTATTCATATGAATCTTATTTAGGTTATAATTACATATTAGGTCTAAACTACATATTTGTGCAAGGAAATCTTGCAACATCTGCTGATAGAAAAGTGAACCACAGCCTTTTTAAGGCAGGGAAAAATGGTTGAATGCACAGCCGGCAGCAATTGAACAGAAACAGGAGGAAAAGAGCTTTAAACTAGCTTTTCCCTGTGTGATAAAAAAGTATATATATACATATATATACTGGATGAGAAAACACTCATAGACCCATATCTAAGATAAGTCAAGATAGCAGGATCATGGAATTTGATATATTTTTCTCTTCACTGTGGTAAAATGAAGGACGCTCGGCGCTTAAAGAATCTTGAATCTTTCAAGGGGGATTTCTCTGCTAGAGCATTCCAGATTTACCAACATTCAGATACGCATATTTTCTTCAACTATTTTCAGATTTCAACGCATCATTTGAAAGCTTTAACATTTAGAAATGATCTCTGCCGACAACCGCCCCTTTTCATCAGAGCGTGTCACAAATAATGAATTTTCCTATTTCCCTTACTACGAACTCAAAACGAACGTTAAAGGGGTCATTGATTGCAGAAACGAATTTACCTTGTCATAGTTGAATAACTACAGTTCGGTGGGTAAAATGGACATAGTGAACCTGAAAGTCCATTGACACCTCTTTCCTATCTAAATCTCACAACTTGAAACTGCAGCTGTAAAAAGATTGGTTTCGAAAAAGTTGAATTTGTGACGTCACAAATGTAGCATCACCTTTTGTCTCGCCCAACATTTACATACAGACCAGTCTTCTGGTGTTCTGGCCCAGGATCTCAGACACTAGTTTAGCTGCGCCCAGCCCTGTGTACTTCCACGATAATTACAAAGGAGAAAGTTTGGAAGTTTTAAAGGATATTGAATATGGACCGTCGTAAATGCAGTGTTCCAGCTGCACAGGCAATGCTGCAACTTTTCAGAGTCTTCCTAAGGAACCAAACACTCGACGGGCTGTGATGTTTGTCTATGAGAAGATTCCTGTTCGACCCTCAATTACACATTTGCTCGAACCATTTCACAGAGGACAGTTTTGTAGGGCTGTCCCCACTTAGTTGACTAGTCAATTTTCTGGTCGATTTGCTCTTGGTCGACTACGATTTTTTTAGTCAAGCTGCCATATGGCAGTGTGAGATCTGATTCCCTCTTGTGTCATCATTGCTGGATTAAAGAAATGTTCAACAGAATTAGCAGATTACATTATTTAACACAAATAAACCAACTCAAAAAATATATATGTTCTGATATATATTAGTTTCCTCCAGGATCACAATGACTCTTATTGAGTGACTTGTTGCTCTTGTAGGTTAGTTATAAGGAAGTTAAGTCTTGTACTCGCTGTGAAATATTTTACTGCTGATTGTTCTTCTACAGGTAAAGTCCTGCACTTTTTGTGGTTCATGTTGTTTTTAATTTGTAACTTGTATAACTGAATGCTCTTATGGGTCTTCCCTTTTGGCACTTGTTTAGTTTTCTCACAATGTATGCTTCATGTTTTGGCTGCTTGCAATGTTTGGGACTACCTCGTTGTTATGATCAGTGACCTATGCTCTTTTGTAACGCTCTCTCTTGGAAGTCGCTTTGGATAAAAGCGTCTGCTAAATGCATAAATGTAAATGTAATATAATTTAAAACGAAAGGTGTTACTGTTTTCCCTTTTGTTAATCTGCACTTTGTTTTGGTATTTTGGACACGGCACAAGCACAATTGGCTGCAGAACTACAAACTCTGGCATAGCCTACTTTGACGGTGTTATTAGTCAAAATGGCAAAGAAATCTGTGGTGTGGCAGCATTTCATTAAAGTACATTTACATTTACAAAGTACCACGTGAAAACATTGAACGCAAACTATGCCAACAACGGTTTATTTTTCATAGTTCAACGTCGAATATGATGTAGCCTACCACCTGAAAAACGTAAGTTGGTCTAGCCCTACTTCGCTCATGCTAACGCGCTGGGTTGAAAAATAAATATGCCTTTATAAGAATCACATCCAAATCGAATGACATTATCTTCTCTGGCCAAGACAACAAAATCTTTCTCTGTTGCACCGTTCCCCACTCAGCTTCGACGTAAGTTCGCATGCTGCAAGTTTTCAGGCAGTGATAAGCGCGCTCTGATGATTTGCATGTTAAACAAACAATATTTTTTATTTGTAGCACATTGTAAGAGATACTAAATAACATCGGCATTCGGTTACAACAGGACAGGTGTATCACAGGTGTCTTATTTTTAGTAGGTTATCCCATACGGAAAGAAAATATATTTACCAATACATGATTTGAAATACATTTTAATATATAGTAATATATTATTTTCCATTACATTGACCAATATATAATAAATGTAAATACATGGGATAATATATTGATGATAAATATATTACAAATATATTATAAACTATAATATATATTCATGTAATATATTGCAATATATTGCAGAATACAGCAATGATTGCCATTTTCCATATATTGCAATATATGGAACATTAATATATAATATATGTGGTTATATATCCCAAAATATATGCAATTTATATCCCGCTTTATATGGGAACATGTATGGGTAATATATCTAAAGATATAGTGTCACACGTATGCTTCATATATGGTAGAATCTATTTTAAATATATGTAAAATTATATGGAAAGATATATTGTACAATGCATGTGTATATAAATGAGAACATGCCCATACAATGTACAGACAGATATGGTGATATTTACCTTTAGCAGACGATCTTATCCAGAGTGACTTACAGGTAAGTTACAGTAAGTACAGGGACATACCCCGAGGCAAGTAGGGTGAATTGCCTTGCCCAAGGAAACAGCTTCATTTTTGCGGTTCCGGGAATCGAACCGGCAACCTTCTGATTAAAAGCCTGATTCCCTAACCGCTCGGCCATCTAAGAAGGTATTCTAAGAAGGTTGTCGACGGCATTATTGCGAATGGAATCCCGATTCAAAACGTACCACCTGCTAACTGAAAATGTGCCCCCAAAAACGTAAATACCGTAAGATTGACATTTATTTAGGGGATATGGCTAATTCAAAAGAAGTTTGCTGGAAGCGATCATTGTCATTATATATTTCAAATATTTTTCCATATAATTTTACCAATATTTAAAATATATTCCACAATATATTGACCACATATCTGTACATTTATTTCATGTATATCTCTCCATATAATTAGGTTTTCCCCGTCAGGAATAGGCTTTAAGGTGACTTCCGCCTGAAGTACCCTGCAAAGTTTCACCTTAATATGTGAAAATATGACTGAATTTGAGCTGTTTGAGCTTGGACCAAATGTGACTATGATTGCCATAGGAGAAACGTCTTATTTTATTATTCAGTAACTGAACACTGCAAAGTCTAGATCTTGGAATGGCTCAATTGGATGAGAGGTTGTGCTGGTAAACAAAGGGTTCCAGGTTCAACTCCAGACACAGGCTATTCTTTTTTTGGTTTTCTGGGTAATCCCGGTGTAACTATCTATTATGTCAATTTTACAATATTTTGCCATTTTGAAGGAGGAATTCGCCATTGCTGCTTGCAGCTATATTTTTTACATATACTTCAAATATATTCTACCATATATTAAACATACATGTGACACTATATCTTTACATATATTACCAATACATTTTCCCATATAAATCGGAATACATTATGTTGGTTTTTATAGATATATAATTGCATATATTTTGGAATACATAAACATATATTATATATTCATGTTGAATATGTTGCAATATATGGAAAACGGTAATCATTGCTGTATTACATGAATATATTTTATAGTTTTTAATATATTAGTAATATATTTATCATCAATACATTATCCCATGTATTTCCGTACAATATAAATATTACATCCCATACATGGACATATATTACCTAATATATCACATGATATTTTCCAATATACTGCAATATATTTTCCTTCCGTAAGGGATTAGCGGCGTAATCTGCAATGTCCAGCAGCCATTAAGTCAGATCGCGACTCAATGGCTTTTTTTTTAAGCGTTTCAAAGTTTGATTGGTCTATTTTCAGACGTTTTAGTTGAGTCTTGGTCGACCAAAGAAAATCTTTGAAAACCTGGGACAATGTAAAGCAGGATTTGCTATGAAGCTGTTGCTGAAAAGAGGTGCTGTTCCTAACTTATGTTCATCACTACCGCAACCTGTAGTATGATGTTGTCACTACAGTTATTTGCAATGCTAAAGTATCCTGCCTGTATCTAGCATCGGTAGAATGTGTGATGATTTAGTTTATTGGCAATGGGGCTAACGTTATTTCATGTTCCTGACTGTCTTTCATTCAAATAAATAACCTGTGTTGTCGTGTAAATCTACAATTCAAGATGCATGTTTGTCAGATCTATTTTTTTTGCAAGATAGCTAGAGCTAACTGAAGCTGAGTTGAATCACGATAGTCTGTTTGCTAAGCTGTAGTGCCAACGTTACCCACCTAAGTCGATCCTGTTTGCTTCGACAACAGAAGTGGAAATAACTAACGTAATCCTTTCAAATGATATGTAGTCAATCTGTTGAAAACAGTGTTGTGTGATACAATAGATTTATTTGTACATTTTTTTTTCAAGTCTCCACCTTTGATGTTTCAGTGAGTGCTGTTGGCCGTGTTGCGTCTTTTCTCCGCAGCTTCACTCGTTGTAAACCAACCAATAAGCGCACAGCTCATCTATATATTCATGAGCATACCATAAAAGGAGAAAACGGCTCAAGACACACTTGTTCCGGTAGTACAACGGCACTTAGGAATGCTTGGCTAGACCTGTTGCTAGTTTCCTCCAGGATCACAATGACTCTTATTGAGTGACTTGTTGCTCTTGTAGGTTAGTTATAACGAAGTTAAGTCTTGTACTCGCTGTGAAATATTTTACTATTGATTGTTCTTCCACAGGTACAGTCCTGCACTTTTTGTGGTTCATGTTGTTTTAATTTGCACTTTTTGTGGTTCATGTTGTTTTAATTTGAAAACTTGTATAACTGCATGCTCTCATGGGTCTTCCCTTTTGGCACTTGTTTAGTTTTCCACAATGTATGCTTCATGTTTTGGCTGCTTGCAATGTTTGGGACTACCTCGTTGTTATGATCAGTGACCTATGCTCTTTTGTAAAGCTGTCTCTTGGAAGTCGCTTTGGATAAAAGCGTCTGCTAAATGCATAAATGTAAATGTAAAACGTAGCATTTCATTCTGGGGCTATTTCACAGGATGCATCAGGGCTCATAGAACAGCACCCGAGCCATTTTCAGCCCAACCAATGTCATATACCCTATTCGGAGACCTTAAGGAACAGTGTGAAATACCCCAAAAGCCCAGTCAATAACCCCTTTAAGCGCTATGCCAGCAGTCAGCAATAACCTGGCCATACTGGTTTTAAAAGCTAATTTGCTTCTAAATAACAAAACAGAATTTTCCTATATTCCTTTCTACGAACTCTGGTGCATTAACCGCTTTCATTTAATTGAGGAAGTCTTTGTTAATCCTATTGGTTCATTAACAAAACTAAATTTACTGAAGTTATTATACAGCCTCCTAGTTCACCTGCTAGAGAAGCATATGATGCAAGGGATGACCAGAGGACCAATTAGAGTGAAGGTGCTGACAGTAGCGGTTCTAGGCACAGGCAAAGCGGGGCAGCATTATCCGGAATTTGGGTGTTTGGCGCATCTGCTGCCAGGGGAAAACTTTGCCCGGAGGGCCAAATGTGCTAGGACCGCCACTGGGTGCTGGCACTGCATTCTGTTGAATTATAAAGAGGAAACCTGCGACATTTCAAACTTTGAAGAGTGCTTGGTTTTCCAGATAATCGTGGGAAACTAAAGTGGGACACACAAACACACACAAACAAAAAGAGATTCCTAATATTATTAGATAGATATGGTGATTCTTGGCAAGTTAGAAATATGTCTTTATTAAAAATGAGGATTGGAGTATTTTTGCTCCCATAGACATAAGACATAACTGGTAGTTGTTTCATTAGATGCCATTACATGCTCAGTCTAGCTGGCTCACTGTGGAGGAGAGGTGTTTTCCTTCTTTGTATGGGTTTTTCTAAGGAGTGTGATGGCGGGATGGGGAGAACGAGAGAGTACTGGGCAGTACAAGCAACTGTAAAAGACCAAGAGTGTTGGAGAGACACAAACTAACCCCCCCCCCCACACACACACACACTGCTTCCCCTTTCACCTTGCTTCTCAAACTCTGACCCGCAGGATGTAAGGTCACTCTCGCTGACCCCCAGAGCCTCCATCAACTGCTCCACATTCATCCTGGCAGTCAGCTCCCCATTCCTGTCTCCAATCTGAGAGACAGAGAGAATAGGAGGTGATAGAATAAAGAAAGACAGACCTTGAGAGGGATGTACTGTACCTTTTTAAAATATCTGTCAACAAGGGATTCACATTATCCCTAATACAGTTGATATATATTACTCTATTCTAAACTATGGCCAGCTGCAGTTGATGTGAGTTAGAGTACTACATGTACAGTATAGTGCAGTACCAGCTGCAGTGTTGCACACGCAGAGAAAGGCAGATGACATTGATGTCTGTCCAGGTCACCCCCTCATTTGCTACTGTGAACAGATGACGTCTAAGCACCATTTCTGAACACCAAAGCTCAAACGTAAGAGAGCTAGAAAGTAATTTATCCCCCTCGACAATTAGATTGCTGAATAGAAAAGGGTCTGGACTTATAACAAGATGTTCTTTGTGTAGAGTGAACGCTGGACCATAATACTTTTCTTGATTTGATTTTTATGGGTTTTAATCTTTATTTACCTTATGGTAAAAAAAAGACTAACTTGTTTACCTCGCTGGAGATGTCCAGGTGTTTATGGGCATAATGCAGTGCCTGACGATGGTTCCCTAAAGACACATACGCATTCCCCAGGCTCCAGCAGGCACGGCCCTCACCCACTCTATTACACAGACAGGAACATGTATTTCATTTAAGTGCATATTATGTGTCTGTGTATGCATGAGTGTACAGTATGATGAGTGTATGTAAATTAACTTGTGAGTGTGTGCGTTTCACAAGTATGTAGGTGTGCCTGCACCTGTCTGTGAGCTCCTGGGCTATAAGAAGGTGTTTTAAGTGGTAGTCAATGGCTCTTTCATACTGCTGTAGAAGAGTGTAGGTGTTTCCCAGACTGTAGCAAGCCTGGGCCTCCATCACCTGGTCCTTCAGTTGATGAGACAGCTGCAAAGTTTTTCTGATGGTGATTACATGGACCGAAATAGAGTCAAGAAAGTGAAAGCGGAAGAGATGAAGACAAATAGTGGGTTAGATAAGCGGACAGATATAGGTAAAAAAACTAACAACAGAGGTACCTGACTAAAATGTACAATGGATAACATCTTTTGTCATACTGAAACACATAGGTCAATGCCTATCTTGACTACTAGATAGCAGTATATGATCTCTTCCCACCTGTAGTGATCTGTAGCAGTGTTGAATTGGCCCAGGAAAATTAAAGCATTGCCAAGGTTACTATAAGCTCTTCTCTCAGCTGCTTTGTCACCAAACTCTTTGGCGATGGAGAGACGCTGTGAATGACAGAAAAAAACTTTGGCACTCTGAAGATGTGTTTACCTACCTGTTCCTGTTTCCTCTTTCTGCATGAGAATATCACAGGTACTACTTTCAGTCTGTGTTCATTGTTTTGAAGCTAAATTACTTTACATAAGAACTGGCAAATGTATCATACGCTTCCATGGCTGTTTCTCTACATCACACAGACTCTGGATAAATGATTTACTAGGTCCAGAATCCTATGTCTCCTATGATGTCCTTTTGATGCTAAACTTTGTCTCTTGACTGACTGGATTATTTACCTGTCTGTGGAACTTGATGGCCTCCACAAAGTTTCCCAGCAGATAGTGAGTGTTGCCTAGGTTACCAAAGGCCCTTCCCTGGGCAGCTCGATCACCCAGTTCTTTGACCAGACACAAGTTCATCCTTGAAAGAAAGGAAGCAAGAAAGAACACCCTCACCACCATACTTACTCGAAAACACAGTACCCTATATTTTAGCTTGAATAGATTTTGAAATCACACAGGACCCGAAACGTAAATTTTAACGGTTTAGTGAGTATTGTGAATGGAAGGACTGTTATTCATTTTTTTAAATTAAATTCAAACTATTTCCCACCTCCAGTAAAAATGTCCTAAAATGGTAGGAAAGCTTCAAAGTTTGTTTAAGAGATGCGACCGTGGAATCTCTTATTTCATTTTTTATTCTTCTCTGCCCATACAGTTGAACACCACAGGTTATTTGAGCTGAATTTGTATTTAAACTGCATTTACTACTTTATTTATTAAACAGATTTTGTGAATGGCCTGTCACAATGTTGTCATTTCAAACAGAGGCTCTTAATGTCCCCTGGGTATGCATATTGCAGTAATTGCTTTAACTATAAAGGCAATCACTCTTTCATATGACATCTGTTCCGAACCCTCTGTCACACTATCCCTCTTCACAAAGGAGGAGACAAAATGTGCAAATTATTCAGTGTGTGTATGGTGTCTGAGTGTACAGTGTGTTTGTGTGCGGTAGTGTACTGTATGTGTACATGGGCATGTGCAGTTAACAGTGTTAGCTATGACACCTACTCATAGAACCCAGTAGCCTTCTGTAGTGTGTCTCTGACATCTGGAAGCAGATCCCCAGGCTCCTGGGTGCAGCCCCAGAGCTCCTGCTTCCCCTTCGCATGAAACACATTACCTATGTTATACAGGGCCCTCGTCTCCCCAACCTGTTCAAAAAGAAAGAGAACAAGAGAAGGGAGAGAGAAACCACATAATGACAAATGCAACAAAATGCCAGAGAAGAGGTGGAAAATGAAAGTGGATGAGTGTGTTACCTTGTCCCCTTGCTCTTGAGAGATGTCCAGGTGTCTTTTACAGCACACTGCTGCTTCATCGAAACGGCCTAACACCTTTAGGGTGTTTCCAAGGTTACCGCTGGCTTTTCCCTCTCCTATTCGGTCTCCTATTGTCCTGAAAATGTAAAATAACAAATCATTGAGCTCATTTTATATTAGATTATCTTTAATTATATAAATAGGTAGCAATAATGCTGCCATGCTATTTGTTGTGTTATCTTACCTAGAAAAACTCAAGGCCAAACTGATGCCAAAAATGTCTACTTTATGGAAAATTACTAAAACCTTGTGGACCTCATCCAGTGACTATTACACCTTCCTGAGCTGGAACTGGGTGAGCAATAACAAACACCTACGGCCATGCCCATGAAATCCACTTCAGCAACCTACACCACCAAAACGTGCATTTTAATGGTGCGGGTGGGCTGTATTTATCCCAGTTTGATAATATGCCACTGATGGTTAAATGGACTAACTTATATGGTCAAGGTCAAATATTGAGTCATGCATTCTTTAAGGTACAGTAAGAAAAGCATACTTATTAATTTATATACCAGCCAATGTATAGTGAGGGAAAACATTTTTTATTCCCTGCTGATTTTGTACGTTTGCCCACTGACAAAGAAATTATCAGTCTATAATTTTGATGGTAGGTTTATTTGAACAGTGAGAAACAGAATGAAAAACAAAAAGATCAAAATTGTAATAAATTGTTTTGCATTTTAATGAGTGAAATAAGTATTTGACCCTTTCTCAATCAAAAAAAATTCTGGCTCCCAGGTGTCTTTTATACAGGTACAGTCTTAAAGGGAGTGCTCTTAATCTCAGTTTGTTACCAGTTTAAAAGCACCTGTCCACAGAAGCAATCGATCAATCAGATTCCAAACTCTGCACCATGGCCAAGACCAAAGAGCTGTCCAAGGATGTCAGGGAGAAGATTGTAGACCTACACAAGGCTGGAATGGGCTACAAGACCATCGCCAAGCAGCTTGGTGAGAAGTTGACAACAGTTGGTGCGATTATTAGCAAATGGAAGAAACACAAAAGAACTGTCAATCTCCCTCGGTCTGGGGCTCCATGCAAGATCTCACCTCGTGGAGTTGCAATGATAATGAGAACAGTGAGGAATCAGCCCAGAACTACACAGGAAGATCTTGTCAATGATCTCAAGGCAGCTAGGACCAAGAAAACAATTGGTAACACAATATGCCGCGAAGGACTAAAATCCTGCAGGGCCCGCAAGGTCCCCCTGCTCAAGAAAACACATGTACAGGCCAGTCTTAAGTTTGTAAATGATCATCTGAGAACTGGGTGAAAGTGCTGTGGTCAGATGTGACCTAAATCAAGCTCTTTGGCATCCACTCAACTCGCCTTGTTTGGAGGGGGAGGAATGCTGCCTATGACCCCAAGAACACCATACCCACCGTCAAACACAAAGGCGGAAACATTATGCTTTGGGGTGTTTTTCTGCTAAGGGGACAGGACAAGTTCATCATCAAAGGGACGATGGACAGGGCCATGTACCGTCAAATCTTGGGTGAGAAATTCCTTCCCTCAACCAGGGCATTGAAAATGGGTCGTGGGTGGGTATTCCAGCATGACAATGACCCGAAACACATGGCCAAGGCAACAAAGGAGTTGAAGAAGCACATTAAGGTCCTGGAGTGGCCTAGCCAGTCTCCAGACCTTAATCCCATAGAACATCTGTGGAGGGAGCTGAAGGTTCGAGTTGCCAAACGTCAGCCTCAAACCTTAATAAATTGAATATCTGCAAAGAGGAGTGGGACAAAATCCCTCCTGAGATGTGTGGAAACCTGGTGGCCAACTACAAGAAACGTCTGACATCTGTGATTGCCAACAAGGGTTTTGCCACCAAGTATTACGTAATGTTTTGTAGAGGTCAAATAGTAATTTCACTAATTAAAATGCATATTTTAACAATTTTGACATGCGTTTCTCTGGATTGTTTTGTTCTGTCAAATAAACCCCCAAAATTATAGACTGCTGATTTCTTTGTCAGTGGGCAAATGCACAAAATCAGCAAGGGATCAAACATTTTTTCCCTCACTGTAGCTGCATATCTGGCTCCACCTGGATATAGTCGCCAACCGGAAACCAGTCTCCGAGACGGACGACAGCGAGTTCCTGGTCCCTTTCCTCAGCCCCCGGCCTGTGATGCTGCACTGACCACAGTCCCCAACCCTGTGACTACCTCTGCTTATACTGACATTTACCAACTGATCCAAGTTGAATACTGGATTTTGGTGTTTCAACACCCATTGACACTTCCCTGCTGTATGACTATGTTAAGCCTGTGTTCTGCGCCTCTCCTTCACCAACCGTCTCTGGAGGGGGATCTCTCACTGAATTGCTCCTCCCAAGGTTTCTTCCATTTTTTCTCCACTAGTGAGTTTTTCTCTGAGTTTTTCCTTGTCTTCCTTGAGGGTTTAGGTTGGTTGAGGGGCAGTTCTATGAGTGGATGTGAAACCCTCTGTGACATTGCTTGTAAAAAGGGCTATATAAATATTTTTTATTTGATTTGACCTGTCCCCACGCCAAAACACAAGTCTGAACAGAGTTCCTGCTGGTTCTGTAATGTAACAGTGCCCCTCCATATCCTTGCCAGAGATTTAAACGCTCCCCTGCCAGCTTGACAACTGCACACCTCACAACAGGAGACTAGATTAGCAAGCCTAGTTATTGGTTCATCAAAGTAAACTAAGAAGATCTAACTTTTTAAATGTTATTAACCCAAAACAGTTGATGGTACATTTAAGGCAAGTTTTATTCAATGAATAACATGTATGCATCATGTTAAATTTAATATACAACGAAATACTTTCATGTAAAATTTGAAAAATGTATTTTTATCCAACTGTATAAACTAGCATAGTTAATGGTATTCCCATGTCCTCACATTGCCAGTGTCAGGTCGTGCTTATGATACTCTAAGGCTTTGCCATACTCCTTGAGGTAGAAATAGGCATTGCCCAGCTGGCTGTAGATGGCACTGAGTGTCTTCAGGTCCTCCGTGCCAACCTGCACGGCCGCCTCGAAGAACGCTGTCCCACCTTTAAAGTCCCCGGTCTTACACAGCCTTTCGCCTTCCAAAGCCAACTCCAGACATGACGCTTCCATCCTAAACACACACATACACACAAATATACAAACACACACACAAGGGAGAGAACAAATGGATACACATTACACCAACATGCAAAGCATAATGTCAACAACATCCCTGTGACATATCAGTAGTATCAATATCAGAAATAATGTCACGAAGACAATGCGCTCTTACTTTGGCAACAGAGTAAGGAAAACCATAACACTAACACTGGTAACATCTCCAGGATGTGACTGTGAGTTCCTACTTATTTTAGCACAGAATGTTCCTCTACTACAGCTCAATTTGATCATGTCCATATTCAGCTTTGGGGTTTTTCTGTCATATCTGTCTTCACTCTCACACTATAATTTGTTTTTATTATAGTGAGATAAGATAAAACAAATAAAGGATGATCTTATCTTACAATAATAAAAAAACTCACTACTTATCCGTTGAAATACTAATAGCCAAACTACAGTAAACCAGGGGTCAAATGTATGAAGGTACATACATAAAAGAGAGAAAGTCCATGCATAACTAGAGAGGGTACCATTTCTGGGGAAATTGTGAGTTGTGTTTGCGTCAGTTTCAGCTGGGGCCGTTTTATATATAAATATGTATTTTTTGTTACTATATCACCTGCATTACCTATTGTTTAAACTAATATCAAACATCCAAACATTTAAAGAAATATCATAGGTGTACTTGAATTTTACAGTTGATATTTTTGTTTATTTTAAATAAGTAGGCCTATGTTACTTATTATTTATGAAGTTTGCATAGATTAAAAAGCAAACAACATACATTTGAGACACACTCTGTTGAAAAGAGGCAGTTGTCGGCTAACTATTCTTCCTTTACACCAAGATATACGTATCTGAATGTTGATAAACCAGGAAATTTCTAACCCAGATATTCGGCTTCAAAGATTTTAGACCTTATCACGCCTCCCCGCCCCCCCCTCCCCCCACACACACACACACACACACAAAATGATTGTAGACTGCTACACATGCCATATATCATTGGAAAACTACGAGTCTTGTGATTCTATTGACATAAGCCATTTCAAGATTGATTTGCAACAGCAGGTACAATAAACGTCTTTGTCCAACCACAAACTTGTCAACAACGTGAAAGTAAACACAGACTATTCACTTAACGTTCACTCAACGTTAAGGCTCAGAGTTGTCCAGTTATGCAAAAAATCCCAACAGAAATGGTCTGGTTACAGTCCCAAAGGCCCAAACTATCTAACCAAGTAAAAATGGGAGCGGTGAGGGAGTCGGGCTAGTAATCAGAAGGTTGCCGGATCGATTCCCCGGCCGTGCCAAAATGACGTTGTGTCCTTGGACAAGGCACTTCACCCTACTTGCCTCATGTCCCTGTACTTACTGTAAGTCGCTCTGGATAAGGGCGTCTGCTAAATTACTAAATGTAAGTGTTATGTCAAAAAACATGTATTACATCCATAAATAGCCATGAACTCTTGTTGCTTCATTCAAACTTTGCCGACTGAAGAAACAATTGGTTCACGTAAAATTGGTCATAACTCAGGTTCGCTTCGGAATATTTACAATATCTTGATGTCAAAATGGCCACTGCAGTCTTACCCAATAACAGCTTCCATGCCATGTCTAAAGCCTTCTAAAGCCAACCAGGTGGCTCCCAAAATCTACCCCCCACTCATTGTGTTCAAATTTCTATTACTCAAAACCAGTAGGATTTACAGGGATCCTAACACATGGATCCTGGCTACAGGGGAAGGAACTTCAGTGTCACCTTTCAAAAGAGACCTCAACCATGCTTGTACTCCAAATAGTTCAAGAACAGCTTTCAATTTTATTTGGGTATGCCTTGTTTAGGCGTTTTAGCCGAATTTGCCAGGATTCTTAAGAGGTTTTAATCATTAGAAGCGTTGAGTGCAGTAGCGGCTGGTGATTTTATTTTGGGGGGGGGGGGGGCAAAAAACAGCACTTCGAAATTGGGCAAAACAACCACCACTCAGCGTCGGAATTACACGAGGGCAAAGGGCAAAAATGCCCCTAAGAAATATCATTTTGCCCCTGATATCACTAGGAGAGGGGCAAAAATTGCCCCTAATCTTTTTTATGATCCAGCATTTGCTTCAAAACTAACTTAAATGCGATGTTTGCTCCGGTGGCAGAAGCGCTCATTGCCACAGGCAGCAGCACTCACTGCTCGCTTTGTGACGCATTTGACGTCAAACGCGTCACAAAGCAAGGGACTCAACAGAGGAGAGCCCAGGCAGATAAGCCGAGTGCACCAGCTGGGCGTAAAAAAGTTGGTCTTAACTCCTACATCGGTCTTAGCTACGTCCGACTTTGTGATTTGAAATTACACCAAGTGCACCAAGCTTGACAGACCACGGTCATAGCTACGCCTGGTTTTAAGATGCACTTCCTTGTTGAAAATGCGAAAGTGTCGATCGTTGCCAAGCAACCCATTTAGGAGCCTATTCAAAGCGCACTCTATAGCTGGCCTATCTCCCTTCAAAACAAGATTAAAAAAAGAAAAAGAAAAGAAGAAAATACATTTCTGATGGAGAAATTAGAAAACTTCTAGAGTTGTTTACTCAGAAGTGTGCTCACGGGGAAAGTTGTACAAAGACCTTAAAATAGGGTTTATCATCAAAAACCTTCACCAATTATTTAAACATCAAGGCGGTCTGGATAAGAGCGTCTACTAAAAATGACTAAATGTAAAATATTGTCGTTATGTATGCGTTATTTTGCTATGATTTTACTGCTCTGGCCTACTTGAGATCAAAGTGCGCTGTATGTGGCCCCTTACCTAAAATAAATTTGACACCCCTGCCATAGAATGTTTTGGATTCCTGCCTTGACCTATGTTGCATGTGCGTATATTATCGAACGTTCTAAAAAAAGAAAGAAAAAATGGAGCGCTTCTTGATCAATCCTGCGAGTGTGAGGACACCTGAGGTTAATCAAACACAGTCTCCGTTACCATCTCTGGTTCCAAAGACTAAATTAACTCACCCAGCGACCATAGAAAAATGGAAGCTAGATTGGCTCGGGGTGGAGGTAAATGACAGGAAGACACACATTTTTTGTAAAGCCTGTCGATCTTGTGCTCAACGAGTTGCTGCCAAAGTCATCAATCCAGCACAGGCAAATTCTTCCGCTGATTTCATCAAGGGGAGTGAAAATATCAAGAAATACGTGGCCTTTCGTCACCAGGCGACCAAGTAACACAATCGCCTACGGTGAGTGATAACTTTCATCATTCATTTCATCATTCATTTGTCGGGCCCTGTCATAGCCTAGGGCTGTCAGGCCCTGTCACACAGGACTGTGACCAGCCGTGACAGGGCCTGAGGTGACAGGGCCGGACAGTCGGACAGTTTAACAATAGATATATGAATTTAACTGCCATTAGGCCGTGTTTCACACTTTACTTTTTATTTTTAAGCGCTGCCTTCAGAGCCTTTAGAGCGCTTTCAGCGCTTTCACCTCAGTCTACAACTTTCATGTTGGTCTATTTTGGGGGGTACCGGTAACTACGGTAGAAGGTTACTAAGGAAGGTACAGCGTACCCACTCTCCTCGTCCTGATTGGTCAGCCGTCAGAAAGGCACTTGACGTCACCCAGAGCTTTTCTAAAAAGTTGAGAACATTTTACTCAAAAAGGCGTCGGGTGCTGCGCTGTTTTATACGTTTTTAAAAAGGCGTCCTTTCCCCATAGGGTTGCATGTAAAAAAAAGGCGCTGGCAATTGAAAAAAGAAGTCAAGTGTGAACACGGCCTCAGCATGCTAGCTTCCTAGCATCAAAACTGATAGCTTGTAAGCAAGGCATTTCAGTAAAGTCTTTGGTTTTCCAAAACTTTTATTATTTTCTAGGATATTTAAATGTGACAGCAACTGACCCCATAGCTTGTCCTCCTCAAAAAACATGCTAAAACAAGCTTTAAATCATATATCATTGAGAAAAACTAATCTTTATTAGTGACAGCATCAACTCATGATGTCACATCCGCTGAGTCATAACCTTAAAGGCATATTGCACTCTTTGTATGTCGTTTTTATGGAAAGTGACAGGGCTGACCGAAAACGCGGGGACAGTTGTAAAATACGATTTATTTGTAGAATTTATTTAGCATTTATTGATTTTAATGAATTAATGTGAATGATAACAACTTAAACTTTTAATTAATAGTGGGGGGTTTTATATAACAATTTTCAGAATAACATCCTCTATTTGGATAAAGTTGAGACTGCAGTTGACTAGGGATTTTCAAGGTTTAAATGTATAGATGAAGTCCCTTATCACATGTAACATACTATTTTTGTTTTTACAGAAGCATGAAGTAATCAGCTCAATGACAGAGAGCCAATTGTGGAAGCTGTGAATCTGATGCAGGAGACAGCGTTCTGCAATATGGTCAAGTTGTTTGACATTGCTTACCATATTGCTAAACACGAGAAACCATTTGCTTACTATCCATCTCTTGTCAAACTGGAGAAGCGGCATGGAGTTGATTTGGAAGATGCCTACATTAACCCCAAACAAGCAAGGGTTTTTACCCAGTACCTCGCAGAACAAATACAGCTTGAGGTTAGCAAGCAAGTACTGTCTTCCAGCTATATCAGTGTCCTTGTTGATGGGAGCACAGACAGGTCAACAACTGAGAAGGAGGTCCTTTATGTGAAATACCTGCATAAAGATGGTGTCCCTCGCATGGCATTTCTAGGGTAATTATGTAAGGGATAATGCCCAACGAGGCATCCAATATCATCTGATAATGGACGATGCAGAGGCGATTATCAGATGATATTGGACACCTCGAAGGGCATTATCCCGCTTATACCATGGTCACTTGCCAACGATTTTTTGTTTTACAAACATTAATATGTGTTTTAAGGCGTTTTGCAATAGAAATCTAATGTTTTTCAACTTTAGCCAACTCTGATATTTCTAGTCCGCTCAGCTCATAGAACCAACACCGGCTTTTCCTTGGCTGAGCTATTAGCCCAAAAGCTAACGTTATGCTAGCAGGATTCAAAGGCAATAACATTGTGTACGGTTGACAAACAGTAAATATAATTTTACAGTATGTTTGACAATAAGATTTGCTAGCTAACCAGCCATGTCACTGTCCCAAAATCAATATCAAGATTTTCACGAACAATATCGGCCATATACAAGTACTAGGCTGAAGTATGGCCGCAGCCTGTGGAGCGAGTTGAATAGCAAATGGATGTGAGATGATCGCATCAAAGTTGGCATTTTCTCCAAACAGTGATTATAATTTGACAGTATGTTTAACAACAAGACTAGCCAGCTATCGAGCCATGTCATTGTCCCCAAATAAAATCAATATTTTTAAGAAAAAAAATGATCGGCCATGTGTAGAGTTGCTGCTACTGTACTGTCGTGTTGGCCGCAGCCTGTCTGAAGTAGATTGACTAGCGAGGTGAATAGCGAATGGGATGTGAGATGAGCGGTTACGTGACACTGACACACTACATTCAGAAAAGAAACATTTTTCAAATAGGTTAAAATAAATATTGAAGTCACTCATTGTTGTAATACAAGTTAGCTTGTTAAAGTCTTTCACAATTGTAAATGGATGCTTAGACTACGTCACTGTTGTTATGGTTACTTATTTAAGATATTTTGTACAGGCTCCTGTGTAGCCAGCGGAATAATTTAGAACGGTGAAAAGACAGTTTTTCTACAATGACGCAGTAGGTGTCCGTTATCACCCTATAATGTACACCCTGCAGCCAATCAGAATTGAGTATTCACCCAGACCATGGTATAACTATGATCAATGATCTCGTATCAATTATCTATTGCTCAAATGTATTGTTTATCAATTAATCTAAAGGTTATTTACACACATACAGTACAATGATTTCTCTGAAGTGGCTAACTTCTGTTTGGTGTGTTAAAATAAATTACATTGTGTGTTTTTATCTTGTAATAGAATTGAGGACACTGAGAGTGCCACAGCTGACGGCATCCTGCATTGCATCCGGTCACTGTTAATCTCCAAGGGCATCCCTAACTGGACCGATCATCTTGTTGGTTTCGGAGCAGATGGAGCCAGCATTAACTTTGGATGCAGGCAGGGCATCTACACAAAGCTAAAAACAGACATGCCATGGCTGATAGGCATTCATTGTTTAGCTCATCGTTTAGAGCTAGCCTGTAAGAGTGCCTTCCAGGGAACGTATTTCAATCAAGAGGTTTGTGTGATATTTTAACTTTTTATATAAAAAAACACATTATAAAAAACTTAGTATTTATTAACATTGCTGGACTCTAAATCCAACAGTATAAACATTGTGGGACTTTGATTCTCAATGCCTTGTTTGTGTTTTTCTTTTCCTTTTTCAGATTGATGGGTTCCTATTAGGGGTGGAACGGTACATGTATTCGTACCGAACCGTACGGTACGGGCGTCACGGTTTGGCTCGTGAAATTGCACGGAGAATACACGGTATAAAAATGTATAAAACTTGCGTGCAAATTAATTAATGGAATGCGGAACTACTGTAAGATATTCATGTTGTTTCGGGACAATCTGTAGCCCCGCCTTAGCTCTGAAACTGATTGGCGCCGCCACCTGTGTAGCCGAGCTGTGCCTGAGTGAGTCAGAGATAGCTAGCAGCAGCAGCACTAAAGACGTAGCCTATACAACCAACGCTAGTGCTAAATATGAATGTTCGTAGTGTTAGTATAGCGAAAAATAGCCTAAACTTTCCTAGACTTTTAGCTGCGGTACTAATGCTGAGGGCTCGCTGATATTGCTGTCTTACTAGAACGTGCATTTAGTCTAGCAGACGCTTTTATCCAGAGCGTAGTATCTATGAGTTGTTGCTAATGTGTGCTGATGTTGTACACACCCAATAAATTCCAAATTTCCAGGCCTCTCTAGTTTCTACTCTGCCACGACTTTCTATAGCTTCTCAGCTAGGTGAGTGCTTGTGTGCTGCTCATACAGGGGCCGTGTCTGTAGAACTGACGCTTTCATTTCCCACTCAGTCAATAAAATGAGCAGTCACCGTGAGGTAGATTTTGGTAGCACGAGAAGTCCAACCATCAGTCGTTAGTGAAACGGAGGGTGCAGCTGACAACTCGCGCTCCATCAACGTCCGTGTTTTGTTGTATATGTGAGGGACCAGGGCCGGCGTTGCTGCTACTGTATCCCTGCCTGTGTTTGCGCTGTTTCTCAGCTAGTAGCCTATCTTGTCGTGGTGTAGGAGGACTGATCGACAAGCGCATCATACATTTAGCTAAGACTTGCATGTACAGTAGTTAGTCTGGAGCCCTGCTTCTGCATTTTTGTTTTGCTTTTCCCCCCATTGTACCGAACTCGTACCGAACCGTGATGTCTGAACCGCGGTACGAACCGAACCGTGACTTCAGTGTACCGTTCCACCCCTAGTTCCTATCTTTCTATACATCCTTCTATCGAGGGTCAGGGCAAAGAAGACGGGAGCTGCACTGGCTGGCTGAACTGCTTGACGAGTCTCTCCTGACACCCAGTAGGGTAGATGGGACCAGATGGGTTGATCACCGCAGAAGAGCCCTTAAAGCACTCGAGACGAACATCCCTGCAGTCATCGCTCATCTAACTGAGGTGGGAAGTGATCAGCAGCAAGATATAAAGAAAGCAGATGCTGCAAGAGTGAGAGGATGGCTCAAGAAGGTCAAGTCCAATGAATTCCTCTTCCATGTAGGACATTACATGGATGTTTTGGGTGAGTTGTCCCATCTATCTCTCCAGTTCCAGAAAGACAGCATCTCTCTCCCCACAGCTGTGGAGGCTATTGAGACTTCCAAAGAGGTGCTGAAAGACATGGCGAAAGATGATGCCCAAAGCTGAGAGCAGTGAAGGTGGAGTGTAGGTGTGGTAGTTACAGAGGTGTAGCGCTTTCTGACACTTATGCAGATGCTGAGGAAAGATTGAAGAGTTCCAGAGAGCCGCTCATCCATGACATTGTGGCCTGCCTGGAAGAAAGGTATCAAACAGACACAATCCTCATGGCCATGTGTAAACTGGACCCTAAGCACTGGCCTGAAGATCTGACTGAGTATGGTAATGAGGAGGTCTTGCTGCTCCTAGAGCATTTCAAGGAAATACTAACAAAAAACGGCTGTGATGTAGAAAACATAATGGCAGAGTGGACCCATCTTAAGAAGGTCATCAACAGGAGTTACAGAGGTCCAAAGTGGGGGGAACTATGGGCACAGATTCTAAAGGTGTGGTCTGAGGAGTTCCCCAACATACTCCACATAATTGAAATCATTCAAGTCATGCCGATGTCCACCTCCAAGGGAGAGAGGGCGTTTTCTCTTCTGAATCGAGTCAAAACTGATGGGCGGATCAATCTCAACACAGCCACAGTGGAAGACCTAATGATGATCTCACTGGAGGGACCAGAAGAAGAAGATGCAGCTGCTGCCGAATCTGCTGTGAAAAAATGGTTCCGCAGTGGGAAGAAAGCAAGGCGGCCCCATATAAAACCCTATGGGAAAAGGCAGCAGGTCAGACCAGCAACTTCTCCAATGGCTGACAGTGACACAGATGACGACGATGATGAACTGGTGCTATTTGACAAATATGCCACTCATTTATGTATAAGTACATATTTATAATGTTTCTCGCCTGTACATATAACCTAATATGTACTTTTTAATGATCTGAAATGACATTTTCCCCTCAGCACTGCTGAGCGTTTTGTTTTTCAGATTTAATTAATCCATGTATTGCCCTTTTATTGTGTTTTGTTGTTGTTCTTTGTTTAGTCTGTCCTATCTGTATTTCCTGTACTAGGTAGGAACAACATGATTAAAGTTAAAAAACATACATAAAAAAAATATACATATATAATATAATAAATATAATAAGTTATAATTATAAAAAAATAACAAATAATTATAACTTAATAGTTGTAAAAAAAAAAAAGAAGAACAAAACAAATATGATTGACAGATTTTTTCTTTGTAAAAATAATCTAAGAAAACACTTTGAATCTGTAGACTACTGCTTAATAGTCTTATTTCTCCCATTTGGTGACAATTGCTCATATACTGTTAGCCTAAATAAGCATATTAATTATCTTGAACGAAGGTTAAATGTTATTTCACAATTTTCAAAAAGTGCCCCCAATTTTTTTTTTATGCCCCTGGATTTCATCAGTGGGGGCAAAAATTGCCCCCCCCAACAAAAAAAAATGTCCTACCCTGCCACCACTACTTTATTTAAACAACTATGTATTTAAGAGAGCAAGACAATACGATACAAAATACAAGTTACAAACATTACAAGATAGTGAGGATATCTTTTATTTTTTTACTATATCCTCCCATGCACTACCAAATCGCATGGTACCTAGCTAGCTACATTAACATCCAGCCAGCTAACTACATTTCGCATACAGAGCCGGTGGTTGTACAGTAGTACTGGTTGTGGCCTCGTCCTCGGTCACTAGCCTGCTGCTGGACTTGTAAATCGTGTTGGTCCGAGATCCTTTATCTGCTTTTTTTCTTCCAGCAAACGTCTTGTGAAAGGTTTTTTTGTAAATCAATGACAATTTGTTTTGACGCACCGCCACTGATTCACAAAACCAAAGTTTTTGCTAGCTATGTTGCTCTCGTAGATGCTTGTTCTGGTAACTAAGGGAATTTTAAAGGTCGCTGATACACCAAATCAGTCCAATCGCGTTGACGTAAGAACTATAGGAATCCATGTCATTGGTTAGGGCCCCAGAATCGAACTTTCAATCTGCCAATGAACAGCTGTCCCTGCTGAAATGACAAACTTAACTAGAGAGGGTACAATTTCTGGGGAAATTGTAGGGTGTGCTTGCTTAATTGTATTGGTTGCAGGGGTCCGTATTTAAATTACATTTTACAACTGATATTTCTGTATATTTTATATAAAAATGCATAGCCTATTTATCTATAAAGATAACATGTATTTAAAAGCATTTTTTCTTTTGCTCATTTACAACTCAAAATACTAAAAGTAAAGAGTAGAATGAAATAGTTGTCTTCTCATTTCCCCTGCAAAAGGGAATGGTGATCAGCAACCTCATAGTTGAATCAAAACAAATACATTTGGCAGACCGGTGTAAAAATTGACCTAATTTCTATGAACGTCATTGTAAGTTTTTCCCTTGAAGCAGTTTGACTTTATGGTAGGACTGTGTGTACGTTTCTGGTTGGACAAGCCTTCAACTAGTCCATTTGATTCGGTAAAAATTAATGCCACTAAACTCATACATTTCAGCAAAACAACCTCAGCAGCATCAAACGCATATATGCAGTACCTTTGCCCTTCACAACAATCGCAGTTCAGTCTCTCGAACTAGTTCCCTTACTTCAGTCCCTCTGACTTCTTTCTTTTAAAAGTTTAAGACCTAGGCTATACTGCCCTACAAAGGCAAAAGACCGTAACTCGCCGAAGTGTAGAACGGAGAAAAACGACTTCAAAGTTTTTGCACTTTCAAAGTAGTTGTCCTGCCAAATGTATTTTAGGTAGGACACTGGAAATCTAGCAGTTTGATGTTTTAGTGATTACACATTATCTAAATTAGAAATCTTTGAAATTGTTGATCTTAAATTGCACTTTTGACACCTATTTTGAAGTTACAGTAGTATACTATAGTCTATCGTAAGTGGTCATGCCAAGGCAAAATACAGTAACTTCCGTTTCTTCGCTCACTTAGTTGCTTATCACTATATAAACTCTAAATTTTATAAGCCAATGTAACATACACGTGGATACCTGTCACAAGACTCACAAGACAAGAGTGTTTTTGATTTAACTGCTAGGGTACGATACTTACAAACGACTCATGTTTGGGATGTTTGGTGTTGAATGCCAGCGAGTAGGCTAGGCTAATGGTAGATGTGTTTGTTGTTGCTAGGTTACATATTAGTTAAATTGAAACCGTAACTCAATTTGAACGTTTTTGAGTGCCGCAAAACAAAGGCAAAGAACCGTAACTGATGTTACGGCATTCTGCATTGGCTTTCTAAAGCCAAAGCAGGCTTTTGGAAGTTACGGTGAAGACAACAACCTTATTTTCTCTGAAAAACAGACAACTTCATTTATAGCATTTAAGCAGACCTTAACTGTTCCGAAAATAAAAAAATAAAAAAATCGACAAAATTGAAGTTACGGTCTTTTGCCTTTGCATGGCAGTATATTGTTTCAGATTCCTCTATTTTTGCAAATCACACCTCTTTTGTCAAAGACATGATAAAAAACATTGTCATTATCCCAAATAAACAGACGTTTCCATTTGAACTCAGATTCACTCTGTAAAAATGTAAATTACCCTGGATTGTAATTCTTAAAATGAAAATCGATTTTGTGACCAAAACTGGCCTTTACCAATTGTCTGACCCAAGAACCAAAATTTAGCAGCGCAATAGCCTGCTATCTAATATCGAATGACGCTCATAAGATAGAAAATGTGTCTGTACATGATTTCCAAATCAAAAGTATGGTAACTCATAACATTTCTTTAGGCCTTATCTTATGTCAATTACGCTTTCTTTAGCGCTGTGTCAGAACATCCTCTGACAAAAGTTTCCGCTGTATTCTGTCGTAATTTCTGCCACACACTTATCTGTCACGTAGCATCACTGTGAGCGTGTCCCCATAGTTGCAGTATTGCGCGAGCTTCCTCAGCTACGCCACATATTAAATTACACTTTCCTCAGGTTTCCTATTTCTTGAGTTGAATTTCCATCTTTGTACTATTTGTATGGTTTAGGATTGAAATGGGATTTCTGACAGTAACATTTTTAAGATTGTTAGGAGGACAACCTGTAAGGTTATGCTGGATTTTACAACGGCATGAAACGCGATATAGCCAATCACAATCAAGGATGGGAACAACCAGTTTAGAATTAAGCAATAAGCCCCAAGAGGCCGTGTTTTGCGCTGATTTTAGAACAGGTAAGGGGAGTTGTTGGGCACGACACGAAGCGGAGCTTATTGCTTTTCTAAAACTGTTACTACAAATATTTGATATGGTTTCATACATAAAAACAATTACAAACAAAATTGTTTAATAATAAACCGTCATTCTTCCGCCAATACAAAGTATAGTTCCTACATAAATCGTTGCCACGCAACAGCCAGATGGACACTTTTGCCGTGATTTTTAATAATATATTCGATGCGCTGTCATATGGAATGTTAAAGAATGTTATGAGGACAACCTGTAAGGTTATGCTGGATTTTACAACGGCATGGAACGCGATATAGCCAATCACAATCAAAGATGGGAACAACCAGTTTTAGAACTTGTATTTTACCACTGCTCTTGTTGACATCGCCATTCGAACAGCCCTCACTAGTTTCACGTAATGCTTTCAGCATCAAGCCTGAGGCAACTCGTGAGGGACAAAACACCCATGTCCAACACCCATGTGACCAAGGCTGTAATCACAATACATAGTGGGGGGGACACATCCCCCCAATATTCAAATCTGGTCAAAATGTCCCCCCCAATATATTAATATAAAAATATAAATGTGCTACCCTTCAACAGGCAACCACGCACGCTGTCCGAAATCATCATAACAAAAATGAATTTGTCCCCTCCAATGTTGACTCCATGGCTACGGCCTTCCCTTACGGAAAGAAAATATATATACCAATATATGATTTGAAATGCATTTTAATATATTGTAATATATTATTTTCCATTACATTGACCAATATATAATGAATGGAAATACATGGGATAATATATTGATGATAAATATATTGCTAATATATTATACTATATTAACTATAATATATATTCATGTTATATATTGCAATATATTGCAGAATACAGCAATGATTGCCATTTTCCATATATTGCAATATATGGAACATTAATATATAATATATATGGTTATATATCCCAAAATATATGCAATTTATATCCTGCTTTATATGGGAACATGTATGGGTAATATATGTAAAGATATAGTGTCACATGTATGCTTCATATATGGTAGAATTTATTTTAAATATATGTAAAATTATATGGAAAGATATATTGTACAATGCATGTGTATATAAATGAGAACATGCCCATACAATGTACAGACATATATGGTGATATTTACATTTAGTCCTTTAGCAGACGATCTTATCCAGAGTGACTTACTGGTAAGTTATAGTAAGTACAGGGACATACCCCGAGGCAAGTAGGGTGAATTGCCTTGCCCAAGGAAACAGCTTCATTTTTGCGGTTCCGGGAATCGAACCGGCAACCTTCTGATTAATTGCCTGATTCCCTAACCGCTCGGCCATCTAAGAAGGTATTCTAAGAAGGTTGTCAACGGCATTATTGCTAATGGAATCCCGATTCAAACAGTACCACCTGCTAACTGAAAATGTGCCCCCAAAAACGTAAATACCGTAAGATTGACATTTATTTAGGGGGATATGGCTAATTCAAAAGAGGTTTGCTGGAAGCGATAATTTTACCTATATTTAAAATATATTCCACAATATATTGAACACATATCTGTACATTTATTTCATGTATATCTTTCCATATAATTAGGATTCCCCCGTCAGGAATAGGCTTTAAGGTGACTTCCGCCTGAAGTACCCTGCAAAGTTTCACCTTAATATGTGAAAATATGACTGAATTTGAGCTGTTTGAGCTTGGACCAAATGTGACTATGATTGCCGTAGGAGAAACGTCTTATTTTATTATTCAGTAACTGAACACTGCAAAGTCTAGATCTTGGAATGGCTCAATTGGCTGAGAGATTGTGCTGGTAAACAAAGGGTTCCAGGTTCAACTCCAGACAAAGGCATTTTTTTTTTTTTTACAGAACAGTTTTTGTTTTTCTGGGTAATCCCGGTGTAACTATCTATTATGTCAATTTTATATTTTATTTTTAATATTTTGCCATTTTGAAGGAGGAATTCGCCATTGCTGCTTGCAGCTATATTTTTTACATATAATTCAAATATATTCTACCATATATTAAACATACATGTGACACTATATCTTTACATATATTACCAATACATTTTCCCATATATATCGGAATACATTATGGTAGTATTTATAGATATAAAATTGCATATATTTTGGGATATATAAACACATTATATATTCATGTTGAATATGTTGCAATATATGGAAAACGGCAATCATTGCTGTATTCTGCAATATATTGCAATGTATTACATGAATATATATTATAGTTTATAATATATTAGTTATATATTTATCATCAATATATTATCCCATGTATTTCCGTACAATATAAATATTACATCCCATATATGGACATATATTGCCTAATATATCACATGATATTTTCCAATATACTGCAATATATTTTCTTTCCGTAAGGGTTGCTATCCACAACTGAAGTGTGTTGCACAATGTGCATTAATCTTGGTACCCAGAATGCCCCGTGGCAAGCTGAAAAGCTACTAAGTCAGGGCATTACCTTAGATAAATAAGCGTTGTTTGAGTGTTCACCTTAATTGGTAATGTTGTCTAGTTAGATCGGTATCCATGCTGTACGCTACGACAGAGCGTCTGGTCAAGCAATTGATCGTGAGTGTAGGTCCGCTCAATGTTAGCCGGCGCAACGGTGACGTTATTGACGTAATAGCGTGGCATAAACTCCGATTTACATACAAAGTGCTCAGTCTGGGGGGGGGGGGGAATGCCTTGCATGGCAACTGCCTTGTCACTAGATAAGTTGTTTGCCATGTCCTCAAATGACTTCCATATGTCTATCTGGAAAGCAAAAGATCAACCTTTTGTGTGTACTGTATGTAGGAGCTTCTTCAAAATAGGATAGCTTGGATCACGATGATAGCATACAGCATTTTAAACAAAGCACATGATCTTTACACAAAACATTTGTCATACAAAACACAAGCTCCTGTACACTCTTATGATAAAAGGCCTCAATAATACATTAATAGCCCTTCCCAGCTGTGTTATTTACTTGACAAAAATGATTTAAAAAAAAGAACATGTTAACAAAATCTCACCTCAGAATATATTCAGAGCCATTTAAAATAATCCCTCCCACAACTTCAGACAAAGTCTTAACTTACATATTTTAATGCCTTTCTTTGCAGAAAAACAATGTGTGCTAGGCTCACAGTATGATTTATTGTATTTGTTCCAACTGATTTTTGCTTTACCTATACCAGCTTCCGGTATAATCACACAGTCAGTGAGCCCTATACTTAAGTGGTTTCCAAAACCTAAGACAATCATACATTCGTGGCGTGAAAAATAAACTGGATATTTTTTAACCGGCCAATTTGGATCAAACTACTGACTTTAATTTATAAATTATATAATGCGTGACTTAAAACTAGCTATCTAATCTTAAAATGACCAAATATGACTGATAAACAGCATACTTCTGTTTCATTAATTGAAAGAATTGCAGTATTGTGTAAATAGTCCTATTTTCATAGTACTGACAATTTGCACATGACATTTTTTGTAAGAAAAACTCCGCAAATGAAAGAACAAGCTGATCAAGAATATGCTTGGGCTCATACATGACCTATTCACAACTAAAACAGCACTGCACTTGTCAAACCCCTAACAGTACCTTTGTTTCTGCTTGGTGAGAGTTTTCTCCACGTAGTCCCCAAGCTCCAACTGTAGGGGTTTTAGTGCAGCCTGGGGTCGAGGTCCGTGGTGGACGAGCCTGCAAACAGCTCGCTCAGCCCCCGTAAGAGGACATGACTTAGATGCCATCTGAGCGAAGCTCAACAAAGGACAAACCCCTTGATTTTAACAATGTCAACTCCAGACAATGGTGGTGGGAATAGTATGTTGAAGTCCCATAAGCTCTTTGCTTATGTTAAACATTATTACAAATGTCTGTAGAAGATGTAGAACATCTGTCAGTGTCCAAGTCAATGCATCCACAGCAGTCTCAATTGTCAGATGCATCTGATTGCGAAACACACTGCGAAATATGCAGTCATCAATCCAGCAATTGACTTGGGTACAATCTGTTCAAGCCAAGAGTAGCTCCCCAGATTTAAATGATGAAACGCTTGAGGATCTGAAACAACGACTGGAATCACCAAGAATCTGATATAGTAAGGCCTCTGGTCCTGGCAAAAAAAAATATTTTTTCAAGTCTCCTAACAACTTGGAAGACAGTTACATTGAGTGCTGTGATTAAGCAGGTACAAATCTACTTTTCGCCATCTATGTAGTCATGCTTGCAGAGAGAGAGAGAGAGAGACAGAGAGAAAGAGAGACAGAGAAAGAGAGAGTGACACAGAGAGACAGAGAAAGAGAGAGAGAGAGAGAGAGAGAGAGAGAGAGAGAGAGAGAGAGAGAGAGAGAGAGAAAATCACATCCTGGATGAAGGATGTGATGCTGGGTGAAGTAGCGGGTATGCGGATGATGACAGATTGGCATCATCATCTCACAGCAGCATCTCCCAAGACTTGCTTAATCCAATGACCTGAAGGGCACATCCTGGCCTAATTCATCTATCTGCTAACACCAGCAGAACTTCAATTAGCTCTTACATCATGCATGAGTGCAGCAGAGGTAGGTAGGTGAACCAAACAAACCAGCATTACAGTAAAGAAAAGTGAAACATAAGATATATTGAGAAACAGATTTCCCCGTTTCTGTTGACGGTTACAGTGAAGAACTGCTTCAATAGCATTGTGAGCAATCCAAGTGGGATTTTTATGAGATCTCCCATGTTTATACACTACCTGGATAATAGTTAAAAAAAAAAAAAAAATGTTAATCAATCTTTTATTGGAATTTAGAGTTATGATATATGGTTGTGGATATAAACTCAATTTTCACAGGAGAGAATCTAAGGGTACATTTTCATATTGCATTACAGTAGTCCAAAGCGATATAACAGACCAACAACAACAAAAAGAAACATAGACTGCCTCTGGGTCAGTACAAACAGAGTAAAGTAAATAAATAAGAACAAATTATGGGGGGGGGGGGGGGGGGGGAGGGGGAAGTTTCAACAGAGATAGGAAAAAAAATTACTAACCATAACATAACATCTCCCTAAATCCCACCATCCCTCTCCTTCTTACCTACCCCCCAGCCCCCCACCCTCCCACCCAGCCCCATATAACATTGTCGATTTTGGCATGGTGCATGTAGCTGTTGCTGAAATATACAAATGTTCTTTATTTAAATATGTTTGTTTGTTTGTTTTTGTGCTTGTGCATACCAAATTGTATTTATTGTTTGCTGATGTGGAATTTTGGTATTAAATGGTAAGAACACCTACTGGTGAATAAGTGAATTGAGCCAATTAGGCTACCATAGTCATGTGATGCACTTAATTAACAACAGGGAAAGTGTGAGTTTCGTTCTTTTGTAGCTACGATGTGCAAGAAGGCTGCGAGAAAATTTAGCTACCCATAACTTTCTGGTTGAAGGGCGCACACGGTATGTCTTTGTTTGTCGTATTTGATTAATAGTGTTAAAAGATCATTTGTCCAGAATTGGTTTGGCCACAAGATACACATTTACGTGACATGTGCTGATGTTAGAATGTGATACATCTTATTTCAGTTTTTCACGGTGGTTTGGAGCATGAAGGCAAATATAACTCATCAACCATCAGTTGGAGCGTGGTTCATCTTTAGCCAGGAGAAAAGTTTAGGACCAGCTACAGTGCATATCAGCCGCCCAGCGTTCCATGTTGGCTATATCAATAAAGTCTAATAACCACTTCTGTACAGACAGAGAGTGGGGAGGCTTCCATTTGCAGACTGAGTCTTTTTGCAGCTTTGAGGCCGGTCAACCCCGAAGCGTGTCTGACTGATAGAAAGATCTAGGTTAGAGATGTCATTAAGTAAGAGGACAGAAAGTGAGTATGGGATTGTTTTTGACAATATGGTGGACAACATGCCACACACGTTCTTCCAGATGTCTGCAACCCCTGGGTACCTCAAAGTGCTTTTGAATATCCTGGAATGAGCAGAGACCCACCGCCCCAAATAATTCAGAAAAAGTGTATACCCCTTGTTACTCCACTGGGGGAATGATATTAGACGTCCTCCTAACTGGAGACCACAGTTATGTTCAAATGTATTTGTAAGTTGATGAGGGAGAACAATGTTTTGCTCTATTGGGTGCCAACATGCAGAGGCAGTGGGATCCAACCATTTGGATAGAGGACGTAGCACAAATTATTAATAGTACCATTGGAAGTTGGGGAGTCCCAGTTCAACATCAGATTTTGATCTCTGGATGGTTGAAAGTTTAAGTCTGTGTTTCTTTTCCCCCCACATAAAATTGGAGATCGCAAAATGTAATTAATTCCAATATCCACTGGTTAGTGCCAGAGGAAGCATACAGCTGAAAAGGTTGATTTGGGGGAGAACATTCATTTTAATAACTGAAATAAGAAAATGTAATGAGGGGAGAGGTGCTCTACCTTAGACCCCAAAGCCGCCGCCAAGCGGCGCCATTTGAGTTTCAGCCAAAGCCAGCTAATAATTTTGTCAGCCAAATTGAGCCGCCATCTGATATTTTTTGGCTGAGCCAGCTGAAATTATTTGCATCAAACAATAATTCTATCTATCACATAGACATACACACACACAAAAAATAAATGATAAACTAAATCAATTTTCCACATCGGATTCGCCACAGTCTCGTGCTCGTTACCATGATACACAGGACTTACAGTGAATTGATGACCAATTAAAATTGCACGTTTTCTGATAGTGATGATCATAGACATTGACAGTAAAAGAAGCAATGCATTTTTCTCTCACGCTGAGCTGAAATGGCGGAAACAACTAGAAAAGGTAATTGTGTTGTTTTCACTTACTTTCCAAATTTCTTCGTTGGATACTCAGACTTTTGTTAGAGCTTTGGTTTATGGAAGTAAGAATGCCGTTTTGTCAGGACTACTAGTAGTATTTTATCGATATTTTTGTACTCTTTTCTCTATGTTGATTTTGCCGTGGCGGCCCGCCACTGTTAAATTCTGCCGCCACTGTATCAGAAATAGGGCTGTACAAAATTTTGGGCGTGTGTGCGTCCTTGAGAACTGTAAATCGTATAACCTATGTTGTTAGTTCATTTAAGCCTGTTATTGTATTAGTCTATAGTTCTTGTTAATTAAAATTAAGTTAACTGGTGATTTTTTATGTTTGTATTCTTCCCCTGCTAGCTACAGTAAATTGCACGTCTGTTGATTCGATAGCGATTGGTGCCTTTGCTCACGTTTGTATTTTAGGTACAAAAGCAGGGTTCCCATATCTCTCGAAAGCTTAACTGCATGACTTTTTTTGGTGTAGATTTAACTGTAAAACTCTAAAATTATGTACTTTGTGACATGACGTGAAGACATTTGCTGCCGCCTAATACTATGCGGTCTACCGGGCGACATTCTCACTCAAATTTCAAGACCTTCGTGCCCCAAGAAAAAATTCTGATGTGACAGATCAATGGGGAATCGCTTTCTCTCTTAAAGTCTGTCCTCCTCGACCTTTTTGGTCTTTTTAAATCGAACTATTTGTATAATCTGTGTAATTCTCGAGCCGTTATAAAGGCTATATTTTCCCGGTTTTCTGCCACCAGGAAGTGGCAGCTTCAGCCATTTGTAGCTTTTAACATTTTGGCGGCTGCAGCAGCCATTAAGGTTTTGGCTGAGCTGGCTAGCCAGCCAATAACTTCATCAGCCAGCCATTATTCTCTAAACAAATGGCTTCGGGGTCTACTCTACCTTAATATATCAGTTTTTACCTTGCTAACACTTTGTTTTGCCAATGCTCAAATCTAGACCAAATGGTACAATTGAATTAAACATTTACCTTAATTGACAGACTGCAATACCCTACGATTGTTAAAGAAAGGGTTTTAGTCAGCCTCTTCGCTAACGGAAGTTTAATTAGGTTCTGGTTGTGTTATCAATCTGCAGATTGGAGAAATAGTTCAACATAGCCCAATACATAAAATGACACATTTCAGTGCACTGTTTGTGCAAGTCCTAATGTGAAAACAATTCAATTGCAACCATGCAGTTCATCAATGATAAAGTAAGCAAACAGCGCTTGGTCGGCCATGACTGACATCAACGTAGCAAACCACGAGAAGCTGGAATGTCCGACTTTACGGAGCTGTTTTTAACTCCTCCCCGACTGCAAGCGACAACTCTCGCCGGTCGTTTCATGCAGCCGCAGTCTATGTCTAACACCCTTTTTGTTAGTATTATTAGGATTCCTCCGTCAGGAGTTACCGTTGGATTCCCTGGATCAAGATGAGTCCCTGGATCAAGATGAGTTCAACGCTTTCTGTGGTGTCAATTTCCGGTTGTATAGATTTTCCTCCATTTTGAACTATTTTTCAGTACTCCCCCTACAATTTTTGTCCAATATTCCCCAAAATCGGCACAGATCATCTTCAGAGCAATCCTCAAACAAATCATCAAATTATTTTTTATTTTCAAAACCGTTAAAATCAATCAAAATCAGCAACTAAACCGGAAGTCTCAGCAAAAGTATGAGAAATCAACACCAAACTTGGAACCTGGACTCGGAACCCTCTTCTAGGGATGTCCCAAAAATGTGGTATCATGTGACCACTGGGAGGGGTTACACTAAGAAAAAATGCCTTCTGGCCAATAACTGTTGATTTGTTTGCCTTAATAAAGTGATTCCTTTGCCTCTTGATATCCTGGGAAATCCCATGTTTGACATGTTAACTTGTGATATCATCCGAATTGATGCGGCCGCCATTTTGAATTAATGAAAAAACGTCCAGCCAATCGAAATTGGCGAGCCGCCAAAAAATAAGTTGGGTCATATCTCAGCAATCTTTGATGGATTCACACAACTTGCTATATGTACTCTAAAAATAAAGTTTTGTGGTATTTTGATCTGCTTGTCCCCTCATTGCTGCCTGGAGCTATATTTGGTATTGCTTTACACATCCTCTAGTCATAAAGCGATACTCCAATTAAAACACAACGTCACATGAAGACTTTTAACAATGTTTAGTACACAAATCTGAGAAATAGTTGAATGCAAGATGAAAAGTAGATTTATTTTGAATATTTGAACTATGCATGCTTGGATAAATGCTAGGGGCTCTTCCAATGACTGTCTTGCTTCACAGTTTGCCCGCTTCAAAGGACTCCAGAGGGTCTTTACACACGTGCAAGCTTGGGAACACGCACACTCAACCAAGGCTTTCTGGGATGGGTAGGCTGACTGTTAAAAATACATTCTGTGGCTAGTTTGGCCAAAGCTAATGCTACCGCTAACAGAAACAGAATGTCTTCTCTCCAGAACTATAAAGTTGAATCAACCAAACACAGCTTGGTTATTTTTTTTGGCACAATAAAACTAAAGACTTACACTTATGAGAAAGCATAGGCCTGACCAGAGCATATGTGGCCCTACAGACCACAACTCAAAGTTGTAACTTTAAAAAGGATGGCATTTTGACCCTTGTGGTGGAATTTCATCATTTAAAGTCTGAGGTCAGGATAATTTGTCTTAATCTGTTTATTCTTGCAGCAAGGAGCAGTTCAAAAACAGTACCAAAATGATGTCTGCAATAGAAGGGATCTCTGACATGACATTATCTGAGCACTCCAGTGTAGTTCCAGAGTAGTTCCAGATCAGTTCAATAGTTCATGTCTATCAAAAGAGGAACTCCACAATATGCAAGGAAGCAAAAAGGAAACAGGCTGCAGAACGTAAGACAAGAAAGAGGAACTTGTGTTGAAGAATCCCTGGGGTGTGGGCAAAACAATCAGGTTCAAACAGTGAAATTTGTTGCTTGGTCAGTAAGCGGAAACTTATAATACTGTCTTAGGCCAAAAGTTTATTCTAGCTTAACAGCAGTGTTGGGGGTAACACATTATGTAATATAACGCGTTACATAATATTATTACTCAAGTGAGTAACAAAGTAATATAACGCGTTACTTTTTGACATTGAGTAATGTTATTACAGTTACTTGCGTAACTTGCGTTACTTGTCCAAGTTACTGCATAAATTCAACAAAGGACTGAAATAACCTTATAAATACAGATTGTTGCCTAAACGACACCTTCTGGGAGCAGTGTTTGATTCACGCTGCAGACAAAGACAACAGCAGATTCAGTTAGCAGCGGAACGTCTAATGTTTTTGGCAGCAGAGCGTGTAACAGTTTCGGGATGGAAATATTCACACTATTTCGCTTTCATTGAAGAGATAAGAAAAAACATTAATGTAAACTGCAAACTGGGCCCCAACAAAATACTATCTAGTGCTAAAAACAGCTCTTCAAACTTCTCAAGTGTCCACAGAGAAACAAAGCTGGAAGCTAGCGAAAAATCCACTTTAAACCATACGAGAGATGGCAACCCATCTCCACAACTTGCTACTAAAGGTAATAACAAAAGTAACATAATAAGTAATAATATTACTTTGTACAAAAAGTTATAATGTAACTTAATCCAAAAACTGCAAAAACTGTTCTAGGCCAAAGAATATTATAGATCTTGAAGGAAATAATTTTCGGATATAGCTGCAAGCAGCAATGGGGTCGCCAAGCAGGTCAAATGACCCAGAAGAAACTTTCAACATCCTCAAAAGAGGGTTCCGAGTACACGCAGCAGGTTTGGCGTGAATCCATCAAAGATTTGCTGAGATACGACACAACTTTCTGTTTGGCGGCTCTGCTAGTGAGCTATTCTCAGTCCTGGAAATCAGAGCCCAGTAACTGGTTAAAAATATAAGCAAGTATAAGTAAGCAAAATATGTAAGTTTTTCCTGTAGAAAGCGGTTGTCAGATTTGACCCAAGTTTAAACAGCTGCAATTCAGTCCTATTTTGAAATGGCAAGCTGATTTTGGTCTGAAGATAATCTGTCCCAAATCTTTTGAATATTTGATACCATTTGGTAGGAGTAGGGAAAAAAAGTTGTATTCATTCATTCAAAATGGCGGCCTCATCAATTCGTCTGGTATCAAGAGTTAACATGCGTCAGACACGGGATCTCCTAAGATATCACGAGACATAGGAATCACTTAAATACGACAAACAAATCAACAGTTATTGGTCAAAACACAATTCTGCCTATTGTAGCGCCCCCTAGAGCTCAAATGACACTACCTTTTTTGGACCTCTTAATAACAGGGTCATGAATCCATACACCAAGTTTGGAGTCAAAGATTTGCTAAGATATGACCTCATTGCTCCCCATTGGCAATAAGGCATGCGTACCAACTTTCAGACATCTTGGCCTGATGGGGTCAAAATGCCACCCATTTGAAAGTGACAACTTTGAAGCGTGTTCTGTCAGGCCACCTGTGCTCTGGTCAGGCCCATCATGCAGAGATCCATTCTTTAAAAGCTTTGATTATAACAATAACTTTATGAAAGTGAGGATACACTTTACTAAAGGAAGTGTGTGTAGGTTATGTACTACTACTGCTTGCTCTGCCCACACACTTTCCCCATCCATGCTGTTTTCCTCTTTGCCAGTGCAGGTCACACCAAGGCATAAATGCGGAGGCTTAGAAGTAGCGCAAAAAATATACCACACACAGTGACACTGTTTTCAGTGTTTCCCCGAAACTGGTTAGAAAACCATGGCAATAGGAACTCTCCCTGAATTGACCTCTCTCTAGACTAGTCTCAGTCAAACACAACTGACAAGAGTCATGCAGGGAACTGGACCAAGATAGAGCTAATGTCCAGCTGTTTGCAAGTGTACCTTGTGATGGTACAGCAGCTTGACAATACATTATCATGGTCAGACTCTCTGATCCCATTAAACTACACAAAATGCCCAATCAGGGTGACCAACAGTATTATTAACATGAAAGCTTGTCTCAGGGGGTCATGCATGTGATCTCACTACAAGCTTTTGATTAAACGTGACAACCCTGTTAGCAAGGTATTTCTATTCATGTTTTGTTAGTGATTGAATGGTAATGTCAGCTAGCTAAAACCAATGTTAGTTAGCTTGGCTAAAAATGGTTTTCATAGCAACAGATATCAACAAATCAGATCAATCAAACTTCATTCAGAAAGGGGGGGTGGTGGCAACATATACAGTAAAGGTGAAATGGTACGCATTGTTCTGCCTTGAAGCTGAGTGCGCATACTAATTGTTTGTAAACACAAGAACCCATCTATAGGTAGGGGACACATCCCCCCCCAATATTCAAATCTGGTCAAAACGTCCCCCCCAATATATTGATATAAAAATATAAATGTGCTACGTGTGTGTTTAATGTGTGGGCAACCACGCACGCTGTCCGAAATGATAATTAAAAAAAAATAATTAGTCCCCCCCAATGTTGACTCCATGGCTACGGCCTTGCCATATGTACTCTGTTATGGTTGTTGAGTCAAACAACTTGCTAAATGTTCAAATGTCTGTTAAATGTCAAATCCAACTATAAATGTATAAAAGAGAGAATCAAACCTAGAGGTTTAAAAGGCTAACTTTTCCTGAACTGACATGCACCAACTCAGAGCACTGAGTTTCAACATCCAGTTACACATTTAGTCTCTATTTTTTAGTCTACTGTTAACGCATGACTGTTTAAAGGGGCGATTAACTGTTTTTTGGGGGTATTTCACACTGTTCCTTAAGGTCTCTGAATACTGTATGTAACATTGGTTGGGTTGAAAATGGCCCGGGTGCTGTTCTATGCCCCCTGATAAATCCTCCATACAAATGTTAGTGTTAAATGATTTACTAACGGACAATGTAGGCAATTCCGCTGATTATAATTTCCGCTAAGAAAAAAATTATAGGAGACTGCTTAGCGATCCCAGTGTTAATCAGGCACGGAGCCAGACATTGTAAATATTGTAGCCCAAACCTAGGACATATGGGTTTGATATGATGCAGATAGGGTTTTCCACACAAAATGTTTGGCCATTATATGAGCGAAAAATCGTTTTTGGAGATTTATGTAAAAAAACAGCCGTTTTTCAATTGGTAAAACCTTGTCTAGTAATGCCATCACTCCGGGCCTGCTCCCATCCATCCTCCCTGACGCGTATCATTACGGTCGGGGCGCCTGGCCCAGCAATTGGTAGCCTATCTGAGAAAACTTAGAAAAGACGGGCTATGGACCCAACCAACTCTATTTTGGAGGGGAGAACTCACATGGTACAACCAGAAAGGCTCAGGTACAACCCAGACAGAGGCTGCGATGTCAGAATCCGGAACGTGTGTAGCCCAATTTAATAGGCTACTACTGACTGTTTTCTTCGTTCTGAGTTGTATGTTAGAAATGTCGCAATAATTTACTTGTGGCCGTCGCGGACCACTACGGGGGCTGTGGCGGACCACCAGTGGTCCGCGGACCACACTTTGAGAATGACTGAGCTACAGTCATTTGCTAAGCAAGGTAAAGCTATGTTGATGTGTTTAGAAACGTATTTAGCATTCCACCTATGCTAGATACAGGAGATGTTACCATTGCTAATAGGCTAACTGTTAGTGAACTGTTGGTGAAATGGGTAGTCAGATGGCTGAACGGTTAGGGGATCGGGCGAATAATCAGAAGGGCATGAAATCTTCTCAGACACTGTTAGCCTATTGGTGGAGCCCAAAAATTTGGTGGCTGGTAGATCACCAATTTTAAAAAACTCTGCGAGTGGCGTCAACTGTGCCAGATACCGCAAGTCAAGATACAATTTGAAAACAAAAGCGTTTTATAAACATTCTATTAAAGTCTGGACTGATAACGAGGACGTGGAGTAGCTAACGACTGTATTTCCAGTTTTTGACATGATGATATATGCACAGTCTTAAAAAAATATATTTGGTTATACCTACACTGTGTCCTGCAGTTATCTAAAGGTAGGATTTGTGACGTTATCCTGTATTACATGCAGTCGGGGAATCTCCCCCTTCTCCACTCACGTAGTGGACTATGGATGGTGAGACTACATACGGTCATCTGCGTCGCCAATTCCAACTGTTTTCAAAATGTGTGTAGGCCTACGGGAGGGGCAGAGTTTGCGTGGAGGACCGCACATTCTCCCGTCAAGTTTTTTTAAATTATAAATCACAACCTTTGCGTGGAAAGTGGGGTACGCACATTTTCAGCCCCGTTTTGTGCGTACCCAAGCTTTATAAATGAGACCCCTGGACAGACAAGAAGGGAAGAGAAAATTGAATTGGGAAGAGAAGAGAAAATGGAATTGGTGGAAAAAGACAGAATAAGTTCGGGAACAAGAGTAGAAGATTTGTGAAAGAAAGCATCAATTAGATTCTTTGAAGATGGGAGTCAAAGTAACATAAGAAATATGGGAATGACAAGTGAGAAAGTCAGAAAAACTAAACATGGAATATAGAGAAAAAGAAAGAAAAGGACAGGGATAAATGGACAAGAGGCAGACTCAAATGGTGCAACATAAGACATGAGTGGACAACAAAGGACAAAGCAATACATACAGTTTTACAGTACTACCCTGTCTTCTTACAGTGTTCACTGTGATTAGCCATAGACTGATGTCTGTCTGTGGCATAGTTTGCCACTCTCCCCTCTGATTACTCATCTATCTATCTGTCACATAACTTCAACAGCTGAACCAAAACAAAATACAGTCTCATAGAAACTGATGCAACAGCAGAAGCCTTAATGATTAACTTTACTAAACCAATATAGGAAGCATAACCCCAAAACAACCCCAAAACGTAAACATAAATTAAGTTACAACTTCACCACCTAGATGAGCTAAAGCAACGCTCCACAGCTCAGTACAACAAAGCAAAGTGTAGATTTGTCTAGTGCCAGTAAGTTCAATGTGGTTATTTGTTGGCCTACGGTTCTACTGACTGAGAGCTTTCTTGCTTTCGACAGCTCTGTGCCCAGGGTACTTATCTAGCCATAATTACAGGGAGGAAAGGCCTGTTGTCAGGACAAAAAAAGACAGATTCTCCAGGAATGTTTTTCTCTTCTTTTGTTGCTTTCACTTTGGCCTGACCCCTCCCGCCCTTTTACTCTCCTTTTATTTTTGTTTTTCTGTCTGCTTCTTGATCTTCACTCTATATTATCTCTTAGTGATTTAAAATATATCTCCAGGGCTGCCAACTTTTCCAAAAACCTTGGCGTGAGATTTGGTAGCCCCCCCCCGGGCAAGATTTTGCGAGCTTCACTCCCCCCAAAGGCAAGTTTACACGGCTGCACAGCCGCGGGAACATATTTTATCAGGGGGGTGCTGGCGGGGGCTTAATGTTGCGGGGCGGCAGGGAGGAACTGGTAGTAAAAATTGGCCCTGGACTTTGATCCAGACCGGCCCACCAGAACTGGCCCCCATATACGCCACCACAGCTGCCCTGCTAATGCAAGCATAGTCTGTGCTCAATGTGATGCGAGTTAGGGAGTTCAATCCCTAAAGCGAGCGCACTTTAGGGATTGAGAATTTTTTGGCCTTTATTTGAACGCAAAATAGTTGAGCTTCATGGAAAATAAACAGCCGTTTTTCATTTGGTAAAACCTTGTCTAGTGAAGGTGATTTCTTTGTCTCTTAATTTTTCAGCCCCACCCTATGTTTCTTATCCTGATTTTCCATAGTTATTCTTCTCCCGGTGCTCCCGATTGCCAGTCCGCTACTGCGGAGCTGTGCCACGGTGGTGGATTTTTAAGTCATATCATTTTAAATTCTCGTGCTGTCAGGGGGTGCTGCAGCACCCTCAGCACCCCTAGTTCCCGCGGCCATGCACGGCTGTTTGCGCGTCAATGTTGCTTCACTCGGTTAACCTGCGCTTCACGTCGTCCGTTAATGTTTACAACGTTAGCTTGGCTACTTGTTTGGCGTTGCCTTTTCAGCGTGAGATATACAAGGTGTGGCGTGAGAGCGTGAGAAATGGGCGAAATGCGTGTGTCACACGGCGAAACCGTGAGAGTTGGCAGCTCTGTATCTCTATCAGATTACTTGCAGCACAACATTATCTAACTTTTGTTCCAAGGGGAAAAAGGAGAAGATCAGCCATGTTACATGTGCAGGGCTGGACTGGCCATCTGGCATACAGGGCATTTGCCCGGTGGGCCGACGCACTTTTGGGCCGAATCGCCAATATTTTTTTGTTGTTGGTCGGGCCGGCCCATAAAGAACTGACAGCGGCCAATTGGTATATTTTTGGGGTCGGGTCGGCCCATAGAGAACTGACAGCGGCCCATTGCTTTATTTTCTTTATTGGCACAGGCCTGACCCAATCAAATCCAGGAACCCCCTTCCACTGATTTATAATATCGCCTCCCGCTGGCCCTGAGACACAAGCTGTTGGCAGTGTTGCCAGGTCTGCGGTTTTCCCACGAAATTGGGCTACTTTTGAAGCGTTGCCGCGGGTTGAATTTTTTGTCCGCTGGTTCGGGTAGACCTATTTTGCATGCAAATTACATGAATATCTTTAAAATAAAAATCAATATTTTAAATGAAATAATTTATTTATACCCAAATCCTACCAAACTGACTCCAGATCAGCACGAACACACATGGACATGGGACACGCCCACATACACACTTGCACTGTGCGTGTGCACACGTGCCTAATGCTCTCAGGGCCTCATTTACCAACAGGATTGCGCCCATTTCAGGCGTGAAATAGCGGGTAAAGACATAACACCGTATTTACAAAGACAGCGCACTTGAGTAAAAACACAGATTACCACTGCTGGGAGGTTATGAGGGAATAAATTATTTAAGTGTAAGATCGACAGATAAGTCTTGAGACCCCTCTTGGAGGATCCAAAACTATCACATCAACACAGAACACTAGGCAACTCGTATCATAGAATGCACGCATATTTTAAGAGGACTGTCTGCAGGGAATGTGTCTGAACAATCATGGTGGGTGTGGGCTGCCTGGGCCAAAAATGCCATGTCCCAGTCCAGCCCAATCTAATTATTTTATGATTTTCTGCCAATTCCATTTCAATATATTGTCCCCTGTCAACCAGGCCTACACAATCTTCTCCCTCCTGCCCGTGGCTTACGGATGATATTTGTGAAGAAAGGTCCACCTTTTGGGCAGCTGAGAGGAGATGGCGCAAGTCCAAAGACGGTCTGGACCTTGATAAGTATCACTCTCTCCTTAAATCCTTCTCTTCTCTCATAACTGGTGCTAAAACCCTCTACTTTCTGAACAAAATTAACTCTGCTTCAAACCCCCACAAACTTTTCTCTATTTTCTCCACCCTTCTTAACCCACCTCCCCCACCCCCTCCCTCCACCCTGACAGCAGATGAATTCTCCTCCTTCTTTGAGAAAAAAGTTGCTGACATTAGCAGTCGGTTCCCTAAACCCACCTTTCCTACCCTCTCACCCTCCATGACTCTCTACCTTTTCCGAGGCAGAGATCTCTGACCTCATTCTCTCTCATCGCCCCACATCCTGTCCCCTTGATCCTATCCCCTCCTCTCTCTTTCAAACCATCTCCCCCTCCATCATAACTTTTCTTCTCCATGTCCTTAACTCCTCTCTTACCTCCGGCACCTTTCCCTCTGCCTTCAAACAGGCCAGAGTTACCCCTCTACTCAAAAAACCCTCCCTTAACCCTGCCGTCCTCCAGAACTACAGACCGGTATCATTGTTACCCTTATTTAAAAAAGAATTGAACGTACTGTATCTAACGAACTGTCAAACTTTCTCTCTCAGAACAACCTGCTTGACCCCAACCAATCGGGCTTCAAGACTGGCCACTCCACAGAGACTGCACTCCTTTCACTCACCACCGCCCTCCAGTATGCCAGAGCGGCTTCCAGGTCATCCGTCATCATTCTGCTGGACCTTTCTTCAGCGTCTTGATACGGTTAACCACCAGATCCTGCTCTCCAGACTTTCTGAGATGGGCATCACTGGCACTGCACTCCAGTGGATCTCATCCTACCTGTCGGGAAGATCCTACCAGGTCTCCTGGGGAGGCAAACTGTCAGGCCCTCGGCAGCTCTCCACTGGTGTCCCACAGGGCTCCGTCCTTGGACCCCTCCTCTTCTCTCTGTACACCACCTCACTTGGACTAATCATCACCTCCCATGGCTTCTCCTACCACTGCTACGCTGACGACACGCAGCTGTACCTGTCGTTCCCCCCGACTGATCCGGGGATCTCAGCTAGGATTGAGACCTGCCTCACAGACATCTCCGCCTGGATGACCGAGCACCACCTCCAGCTGAACCTCGCCAAAACAGAACTTCTCATCATCCCGGCCAAACCCTCCATCTCCCACAATCTCTCAATCACCCTGGGATCTGCAAAGGTGACCCCTTCATCCTCTGCTTGGAACCTTGGGGTTACCATGGATGACGAGCGCTCCCTCACGGCCCACATTGCCGCAGTCTCCCGGTCTTGTAGATTCACCCTCTACAACAGAGGTCGCCAACCTGTCGATCGCGATCGACGTGTCGATCTCGGAGACTTTCCCTGTCGATCTCCAAAATAATTTCAGAAATACTGATCTCCGACTAATTCATGAACGCGGAGGATTCTTAAACTGAACGCGCGTTCTCTTGTACCTGGATATGCATATTGGCCTGTGCGTGTTGCAAAGCAATTCACCGACAGAATAAATGGGCGTTTTTTCCCGAAGACGACCTTTGAGAGACCTGCTATCCCAGGATACCTGTGGGCGTGGTTGCCGTTGGTTTGTTTATTTACCCGGCCGTGTTGTCCACATAGTGTTAGCAAGCATGGCAGAGGCACCACGAAAGAGGGCGAAAAACTACAGTTTCCATCATGAATGGGAGGAGGAATTCATCTTTACCTTGGTAAAAGACAAGAGTGTGTGTATGTTGTGCCACCAGCCACAGGCACTGTCTAAGCGAGGGAATTTGGAGCGGCACCACAACACTAACCATCCGAAATTCAAAGACTGCTATCCACCAAAGAGCGCAATCCGCGCCAAAAAAGTTCAGGAGCTGAAAGTGGAGTTGAAGGCTCAACAGTCGCTTTTCTCACAACCTACGTCTCAAAGTAAGGCTGCAACTGAGGCGTCATTTCGTATTAGCCACATTTTGGCTAAACACAAGAGGACATAAAAGCTGCATTCCGTGCTGTGCCTCTTGGTCCTACAACAGTGACACGAAGGATCGAGTTACTGTCGGATAACGTTGGTCAACAGGTGTTGGAGGACTTGTCACTCTGTGAATATTTTTCACTGCAGTTTGATGAATCGCTGGATGTAATGGACACGGCTCAGCTTGTTGTATTTGTCAGAATGGCTTTCCAGGACTTTACAACAAAGGAGGACTTCCTCACTCTTCTCCAATTAAAAGAGAGAACGAGAGGTGAGGATATTTACAACGTTTTTAAAAGCTATGTCCGTGAAAAGAACATCCCCATTCAGAAACTGGTGGCAATCACTACCGATGGGGCACCGGCAATGTGCGGTGTGCACGCTGGTTTTATAGCACTGTGCCGTAATGATCCGGATTTCCCCGACTTCATGAAGTATCACTGTGTGATTCATCAGCAAGCCTTGGCTGGGAAAGTTGTGGACTTTTCTCATGTCATGTCACTGGTGGTCAAAGTGGTAAACTCGATTCGAGCAAAAGCGCTTCAGCATCGCTTATTCAAGGCGTTATTGGATGAGCTCGATTCGGCGTATGGAGACCTGCTTCTGCATGCTGATGTCAGGTGGTTGAGTCGCGGAAAAGTGCTGCAGCGATTTGTTGACTTGCTGCCTGAGATTAAGACGTTTCTGTCGAAAAGGAACGAGGAGCACGAGGAACTTTCAACGGATGCGTGGCTACTGGACCTGGGGTTTCTGACGGACCTAACCGGAAAACTGAACTCGCTCAACCACGAACTCCAGGGAAAAGACCGGCACCTCCTCCACATGATCAGCGCAGTGAATGCGTTCAAGGCCAAACTCTGTGTCTGGACCACGAATCTGAGGAAAGGGACGCTGACACACTTTACAAACCTGGAAAAAATGTCACAGTCCATCAAAGACTCTTCTGACTTTCACCCTGAGCAGTACTGTGTGCACCTGGACAAACTGGCAGCGGAGTTCAGTCGACGTTTTGGTGAGTTAGAAATCATGAAGGATATTGCTGCATTTCTTTCAAACCCATTCCTGCCTATTAATACAGAGGAGGTTGCAGACCAATTCGAGAAAGCATTTGCTTTGCCAAGTGGAGTGGACATGGAGATGCTTGATTTGCAAAATGACATTGAGCTGAAAGCCAGGTCAAGGGACAGTGACTTTTGGGGACTTGTCAGCCGAGAGAAGTTTCCTCTCCTCAGTGCATGTGCACTAAAAGTGAGTGCCTACTTTGGATCGACCTACCTCTGTGAAATGGCATTTTCACAGATGAAAATCACCAAATCCAAGTACAGGAGCCGGCTTACTGACAGACACCTCACAGACTGCCTCAGACTGGCTGTCTCTGCTTATGAGCCAAACTACAAGGCACTCACAGACAGTGTTCACAGCCATCACACTGACTTGTCACATGAGAAATTTGTCAGTGTTGTGTTGTAACTTCAGTTTATAAATAAAACCGTTCATATCCAGCCTGCTCATTGCAAAAGTGTTTTTTCTTGTTCATATTGTTCACAAAGTGTTTGATTTCATTCAATTACAATAAGGCCAAATATAAAGTTAAGTTGTAAGTTCAGTCTGGAGTCTGTTCTGTCTCTCAACGCCTCAATAGGTAGATCTTCGGGTCACCAAGGCAAAGGTCGGTGATCTTTGGCCTAAAAAGGTTGGTGACCACTGCTCTACAACATCCGGAAGATCAGGAGATACCTGTCTGAGCACTCCACCTAGCTGCTAGTCCAATCACTGGTCCTCTCCAAGTTGGACTACTGCAACTCGCTGCTCGCTGGTCTCCCAGCATGTGCAACCCGCCCTCTTCAGAGGATTCAGAACACAGCGGCCCGCCTGGTCTACAATCTACCCAGACGCTCCCATGTTACCCTGCTTCTCATCTCTCTCCACTGGCTACCCATCACAGCCCGTATCAGATTCAAGACCCTGGTACTGACCTTCCGAGCAGTGAACGGGACTGCACCCGACTACATCAAGTCTCTCCTGCAGCCTTACACCCCCACCCATCACCTACGGTCTTCTTCAGACAACCGCCTGGTGGTCCCACCGCTCAAAACCGCCCGGTCCCAACACAAGCTCTTCTCCTGCCTGCCCCCCCAATGGTGGAATCAACTCCCCACCTCCATCAAAGACACTGACTGTCTCCCCACCTTCAAGAAAAGGCTCAAGACGCACTTCTTCCGGGAGTACAACGGCACTCAGGAATGCTTGATTGGACCTGATGTTAGTTTCCTCCAGGATCACAATGACTCTTATTGAGAGACTTGTTGCTCTTGTAGGTTAGTTATAACAAAATTAACTCTTGTACTCGCTGTGAAATATTCTAATGTTGATTGTTCTTCTACAGGTACAGTCTTGCACTTTTTGGGGAATTATGTTGTTTTAATTTGTAACTTATATAACTGCATGTTCTTATGGGTCTTCCCTTTGGCACTTGTTTAGTTTTCCACAATGTGTGCTTCATGTTTTGGCTTCTTGCAATGTTTGGGACTACCTCGTTGTTATGATCAGTGACCTATGCTCATTTGTAAAGCTCTCTCTTGGAAGTCGCTTTGGATAAAAGCATCTGCTAAATGCATAAATGTAAATATTACTGAACATCAATGGGACATTTTATGTTGTAATTCAGTTGCATCAGTATTCAAATGGAATAACTAACTGTAGATGGATATCATGTGTTATTCTCCATCACAAATACATCCAGACTACTTAGGTTAATACATAGTGATCTGCAGTATTGTCTTAATGACAGAAAATGGTTGAAGCAGCTCTTTAGAGTTGTATCTCTGTCCTCTGGTATTGTTTTGTCTCACAGAACATACATGAAAGAAATGCAGAATTGATTGAATATCGACACGAAAAAGTTGCTTCAGACAATACCCTGATGTTTACTCATCTTGCTGATGTTGTGAAGGACTGACCTGCACTTGCACACAAACACACTCAAACACACAGTAAGTAAGGATATCACAAAAAGGCCATGTGCTGGAAACAAACTTCAGTTAGTTTGCTTCAAGGTGAGTGAGTCCCAAAAGCTTGATGACCGTGTAGGCCCTGTGAATGTTAATTTACAACAGCAAGCCCCTTCTATGTCATCATTTTACAGGCTCAAGGAATGGGGTGTTATCCCTGAGGCCTGTTCCATAAAGGCCGCTCAAAAAAAGCTGAACAAAGTCCCAAAGCTGACTTGAATTAACCTAATAAGTCAGTCGGGGCTAAAGGGGTTCCTTAAAGGCAAATTTTAGTTCACAAAGTCCAATCAGTGCGGCTGGTCAATAGAGGGCGCAAGGGCGCCGCCCTCCCTGGTGAAAAGTGTTTTACATTTTTGTTTTTCATGTAATATATTTTTCTAGACAATAACTACTAATTTTAAAGATTCTGTAAAGCAAATTCCATGATTGGCTTCTCAGTACATTATACATGTGTGAATTGAGTTCCTGAAAGCATGTGCAAAGCACGAAAACTTTGTCGCACACAAGTGTGGAGACCATTGAACAGTTTCTCTTCCGTTTTCAGCTCAGGTTTTGTCTAGGCGGAGCTAAAACCTGACCAATCTACATCACAGCGACCTCTCTACATCAGATCACAGACGGTTGCATTCTGTTTTCACAACCTTCACTTCATGTACCAATTGCTCGACCCAATTTGGCACTACTTCACACTCCCTTATCTGCATTAAGGCCGATATTTGCTTCTGCGTTTTTCGAAAAACGAACACATGGGAACGCCCTCGTCTCCGTGGAACGCCCTATAAAAGCTCTCCGTCAGCCCTCTGAAGGTAAATAAACACTCAACGACGTCTAAACAAAAACAGTTGCGCCACCTACTCTTCTGGCGGTGAATTGTTTTCAGCACCCACAGCCTACGGTGAACCATAAACGCAGTCTATCCGTCCGTATCCGTGCGCCCGCCCATCCGTAAATGGAGACGCAGAAGCATATTTCGGCCTTTAGACTCTGACTTTCCTTGTTTACACACTGATGTCAATTACACATCACCTTGTTTTCAAAACACTACACACAATGTTCAGTTGTTACACACACTTCTCAAGTAAAGTCTCAAAGCATCAACCTACAGAACACGAGTTGCATTTTGTGAATAAGTAAGAGATTTGATGGCAAAGAGGAATCTCGCGAAGGGAGTGTCAAGTTGTGTGAGGTTTTCAGTTGTGTGTGCAGTTTTGAGAAAGACGTTATTGTTTTGAGAAACGTGTGATAACAATTGTCAAAAACTGTAATACATAAAACACTCAGAGACTGCAGGTAGGTCTGTTCTGATATCTGCAATTTATTTAGCTAGTGTTGCTGTTTTTGCTAAATTCAATACATTCGAGAGGGGGGAGATTCAGCTCCTTCAGACAACACGCCCCCCCTGACTCAAGCAGGGAAGACTGCTGATTTTCTCACTATTACAAAGCCTAATTTAACAAACTTGTCTGTGTTTTTATTTTATTTGGATGGGTGTTACAGTTTTTCACAATTGTTAACACACAAAAAGCAAAACTTTGGCACAATTTTCACAACCTTAACGTCATGTACCAATTGCTCGACCCAATTTATCACTACTTTACACTCCCTTATCGGCATTAGACTCTGACTTTCCTCGTTTACACATTGATGTCAATTACACATCACCTTGTTGTCAAAACACTACACACAATGTTCAGTTGTTACACACACTTCTCAAGTAAAGTCTCAAAGCATTAACCTACAACACACAACTACTCAAATCTCTAAACACTCAGGTCTGGAGCAATTTGCGATCAGGACTGCAGTATAAAAAGGACCTTGAGCCTCTATTTTGTTTGGTGAACAATGGAGAACTTAGAACATATCAACAACCAGAGAAGGAGAGGGGTAAGAGTGAGAGGGGGAAGAGGAAAAGGAAGAGGACAAGGAAGAAGAAAAGGAAGAGGATGACAAGGAGGAGGAGGAAGAGGAGAAGAAGAAGGAGGTGGAGGAGAAAGAAGAAGGAGAATGGTGATCTCTAATGAGATTCGGGCCACCATGGTTGACCATGTGCTCAACCATGGTTTGAGCATGAGGGATGCTGGCCAGAGGGTCCAACCGAATCTCAGCCACTTCACAGTTGCTGCCATCATTAGAAACTTTAGAATGGAGAACAGGTATGAATTATGTTTGCCTTGTGTACTGAAATATAGCATATCAATAGCATAGACGGATTACCGCATGGGCAAAATGGGCGTGTGCCCAGGGCCCCAGAGCCAATTGTTTGTTTGTTGCAGCAAATTCCGTCCATCTCCTCATTTTTCACCAGAAAAGTGAGGCAAGGTGATGGTAGGCCTACTGACGGTGTCAGTAGCGGTGTCAGTACCACAACTGCAGCGAACAATGCTAGCACTAGCATTACTACGGCGTGCTGCAGCCTGGCGGTAGCGGCCGAGACATGTCAGACCGAGCTAAGTCCTGTCACATCGCCAGTGGATGAGATATTGGCGGCCGGGAACGAACCTGAGAATGCGGTGCAGCAGAGGGATGATGATGAAGACTCCTGGTGTGAAACTGTTACTGATCCTGCGCTGTGGGGAAATATATTCAGTGGCAAAGTAAAGAGTGTTCTTATTGAAAGAGGGCCCTCTTCATTTCACAACAGACAAAGGAAATATCCTGCATCGACGAGAGACTGTGGACTAGGTGGTCGAGTTCGTTCATTAACTAATGACATGATGTGCAGTCGCCTGCCAAATGGTCAACTAGCCCCACGTGAATGGTTGGTGTATTCACCATCAACTGGACATGTCTTTTGCTTTGCCTGCAAAATTTTGGGGGCAACAAATGCATTTGTGGACGGTTTTTGCGACTGGAAACATCCACATCGCATTTCAGAACATGAGAGGAGCCCAGTCCATATGTCCAACATGCTGACACTGATGCAGAGGATGAGTGGATCTGGCGCAATCGACTCAGCGCTGATAAAGGATGTTCTCCGACGTGTGGTGGCAGTGATCAAGTTTTTAGGAGAAAGAGGACTGGCATTCAGAGGGAATGACGAGCTCATTGGATCGCCAAATAACGGCAACTATTTGGGAATATTAGAGTTAATATCCCAATTTGACCCATTTCTGGCAGAGCATATAAAAACATATGGCCAGAAGGGCAGAGGGAGCGTCTCATATTTGTCGTCAACAATATGTGAAGAGTTTATTGACATGATGGGAGAAAAAACCAGGCAAGTAATTGCAGAAGATCTACGTGATGCAAAGTATTTCTCTGTCATTGTAGATTCCACTCCCGACCTCTCTCATGTTGATCAGTTAACATTTATCTTCAGATTTGTTAGCAAGCAAGGTAACATAGTGGAGCGTTTCCTGGCATTTGAGCCAATTCATAGCCATACAGGCCAAAGTCTAGCAGATTGTGTGACTGCCATGGTGGAGAATCTTGGGCTGGATTTATCTAACTGTAGAGGCCAATCATTCGATAATGCCAGCAACATGTCGGGCCGGTACAATGGACTGCAGGCACATTTGAAGCAAAAAAAAACATTAATCCACTATGTGCCTTGTGCTGCGCATTCTCTAAATTTAGTGGGTGTGAACAGCATAGAGGGAAGCAGTCTAGAAGTGGGACAGTATTTTGATTTATTACAATCCTTGTACACATTTTCCGCAGGATCCACTCACAGGTGGGAGCGAGTTTTTCGGAACTCTGATATTCACATAGACTTAACATTAAAATCACTGTCAAACACTCGGTGGAGCTACGGAGCTGACTCGACTAAAGCTCTTTGGCAAAACTATGTTAAAATAAGGGAGGCATTGAAGAGCATATCTGAAGATGAAACTGAGAAAAGAGACACCCGAAGTGAGGCCAGGACACTTGCTGTAAAATTAAATAAACTGGAAACTGCGTTCATGGCTAATTTCTGGAATACAATTCTGGCTCGTTTCCAACTGACAAGTTTACAGCTCCAAAAAGCCGACATAGACCTCATGACAGCTGTGCGCCTTCTTAAATCTCTGCGTGATTTTGTATTAGCACAGAGAGGTATTTTCACAGACTTTGAAAGGGAAGCCTTAGCTGTGCCAGGCGTGTGCCAGACGTACAAATATGACCTCCAGCGCACCAGAAAGCGCAAACGGTTTGAGGATGACAGCGCAGAAAAAGATGCGGTATTTGATGGGAAAAGCAAATTCCAAATAGAAACATTCAATGTGGCTATCGATAAGTTAGTCAGCTGTCTCAGTCACAGAATTGATGCATACAAGCACCTGTGTGATCTGTTTGGTGTTCTTTTCATGCTGGAAAACACACCTGACTGTGAGTTAATAAACAAAGCGAACTCACTTGCCTCTGCCTATCCCGCTGACCTGGACAGCGTCGTCGTCATCTGCCGCTTGTCCGGGGATCGGGTCGCGGGGGCAGCGACCTAAGCAGGGAGGCCCAGACTTCCCTCCCCCCGGCCACTTCCGCCAGCTCTTCCTGGGGGACCCCAAGGCGTTCCCAGGCCAGCTGAGAGACATAGTCCCTCCAGCGTGTCCTGGGTCTTCCCCGGGGCCTCTTCCCAGTGGGACGTGCCCGGAACACCTCACCAGGGAGGCGTCCAGGAGGCATCCTAATCAGATGCCCGAGCCACCTCAGCTGGCTCCTCTCGACGCGGAGGAGCAGCGGTTCTACTCTGAGCCCCTCTCGGATGACCGAGCTTCTCACCCTATCTCTAAGGGAGAGCCCGGACACCCTACGGAGAAAGCTCATTTCGGCCGCTTGTATTCGCGATCTCGTTCTTTCGGTCACTACCCATAGTTCGTGACCATAGGTGAGGGTAGGAACGTAGATCGACTGGTAAATAGAGAGCTTCGCCTTTCGACTCAGCTCCTTCTTCACCACGACGGACCGATGCAGAGCCCGCATCACTGCGGACGCCGCACCGATCCGCCTGTCGACCTCGCGCTCCATTCTTCCCTCACTCGTGAACAAGACCCCGAGATACTTGAACTCCTCCGCTTGGTTCAGGATCTCCTCCCTGACCCGGAGATGGCACTCCACCCTTTTCCGGTCGATTACCATGGCCTCAGATTTGGAGGTGCTGATTCGCATCCCAGCCGCTTCACATTCGGTTGCGAACCGCTCCAGTGAGAGCTGAAGGTCACGGCCCGATGAAGCCAACAGGACCACATCATCCGCAAAAAGCAGCGACCCGATCCTGAGGTCACCAAACCGGACCCCCTCAACACCCTGGCTGCGCCTAGAAATTCTGTCCATATAGGTAATGAACAGAATCGGTGACATAGGGCAGCCCTGGCGGAGTCCAACCCTCACCGGAAACAAGTTCGACTTACTACCGGCAATGCGGACCAAACTCTGGCACCGGTCGTACAGGGACCGGACAGCCCCGATCAGGAAATCCGGTACCCCGTACTCTCGGAGCACCCCCCACATGAGCCCCCGAGGGACACGGTCGAACGCCTTTTCCAAATCCACAAAACATGTGTAGACTGGTTGGGCGAACTCCCATGTACCCTCCAGGACTCCGCGGAGGGTATAAAGCTGGTCCACTGTTCCACGGCCAGGACGAAAACCACATTGCTCCTCCTGAATCCGAGGTTCGACAATCCGACGGACCCTCCTCTCCAGGACCCCTGAATAGACTTTCCCAGGGAGGCTGAGGAGTGTGATCCCCCTAAAGTTGGAGCACACCCTCCGGTCCCCCTTTTTAAAGAGGGGAACCACCACCCCGGTCTGCCAGTCCAGAGGCACTGTCCCCGATGTCCACGCGATGTTGCAGAGTCGTGTCAACCAAGACAGCCCTACAACATCCAGAGCCTTAAGGAACTCCGGGCGGACCTCATCCACCCCAGGGGCCCTGCCACCGCGGAGCTTTTCAACCACCTCGGCGACCTCAGCCCCAGAGATAGAAGGGCCCCCCCCGATGTCCCCAGACTCTGCCTCCACGTCGGAAAGCGTGTTGGTGGAATTAAGGAGGTCTTCGAAGTATTCCTTCCACCGATCCAGGACGTCCCCCGTCGAGGTCAGCAGCGCACCATCCCCACCGTATACAGTGTTGACAGAGCACTGCTTCCCCCTCCTGAGCCGCCGGATGGTGGTCCAGAACCTTTTTGAAGCCGTTCGGAAGTCATTCTCCATGGCCTCGCCGAACTCCTCCCATGCCCGGGTTTTTGCCTCCGCGACCGCCAAAGCCGCGTTCCGCTTGGCCTGCCGGTACACATCAGCTGCCTCTGGAGTCCTACCAGCCAATAAAGTCCGATAGGCCTCCTTCTTCAGCTTGACGGCATCCCTCACCTCCGGAGTCCACCACCGGGTCCGAGGGTTACCGCCGCGACATGCACCGACCGCCCTGCGGCCGCAGCTCCGGTCAGCCGCTTCAACAATGGAGGCCCGGAACATGGCCCATTCGGACTCAATGTCCCCGGCCCCCCCCGAGACATGATCGAAGCTCTCCCGGAGGTGGGAGTTGAAGCTCCTTCTGACAGAGGGTTCCGCCAGACGTTCCCAGCAGACCCTCACATTACGTTTGGGCCTGCCAGGCCTGACCGGCGTCCTCCCCCACCATCGAAGCCAACTCACCACCAGGTGGTGATCAGTTGACAGCTCCGCCCCTCTCCTCACCCGAGTGTCCAAGACATGCGGCCCCAAGTCCGATGACACGACTACAAAGTCGATCATCGAACTGAGACCTCGGGTGTCCTGGTGCCAGGTGCACATATGGACACCCTTATGCTTGAACATGGTGTTCGTTATGGACAAACCGTGTCTAGCACAGAAGTCCAACAACAAAACACCACTCGGGTTCAGATCGGGGGGGCCGTTCCTCCCAATCACGCCCCTCCAGGTCTCACTGTCATTGCCCACATGAGCATTGAAGTCCCCCAGGAGGACGAGGGAATCCCCAGGAGGAGCGCTTTCCAGCACCCCCCCCAGAGACTCCAAAAAGGGTGGGTACTCTGAGCTGCCGTTTGGTGCATAAGCACAAACGACAGTGAGGACCCGTCCCCCCACCCGAAGGCGGAGGGAGGCTACCCTCTCGTCCACCGGGGTGAACCCCAATGTACAGGCGCCGAACCGAGGGGAAACCAGTATTCCCACCCCAGCTCGACGCCTCTCACCAAGGGCAACTCCAGAATGGAAGAGAGTCCAGCCCCTCTCAAGGAGACTGGTTCCGGAGCCCACGCTGTGCGTCGAGGCGAGGCCGACTATATCTAGCCGGAAACTCTCTACCTCGCGCACCAGCTCAGGCTCCTTTCCCGCCAGCGAGGTGACGTTCCACGTCCCTAAAGCTAGCTTTTGCAGCCGAGGATCGGACCGCCAAGGCCCCCGCCTTCGGCCGCCGCCCGTCTCACACTGCACCCGACCCCCATGACCCCTCCTGCGGATGGTGAGCCCACTGGAAGAGGGTCCCACGTTGTCTCTTCGGGCTGTGCCCGACCGGGCCCCATGGGAAAAGGCCCGGCCACCAGGCGCTCGCCATCGAGCCCCACCCCCGGGCCTGGCTCCAGGGGGGGGCCCCGGTGACCCGCTTCCGGGCAGGGGCAACTGGGAACCATTGTTGTATTTCTTCATGGTTGGTTTTTTGAGCCACCTGGACAGCAATCTTGGAAATGAACTGATTCACTTCAGAGCTTTCATCAGATCAGACGGACAGAATGTGCCTCCACCGAAATGTCTGAAAACAATACTTGATTGTAGATTACAGTCAACATTTCCTAATGTGTACATTGCCATAAGACTGTATCTGACGCTTCCTGTGACAAACTGCGAGGGAGAACGGTCATTCTCTCAAATGGCCAGAATAAAAAATGAACTAAGGACAAGAATGACCCAGAGACACCTGAACAGTTTATCACTCATGGCTATAGAGTCCGAACTCGTTCGAGACATTAACTTTGATGATCTGATAAAGGACTTCTCATCAAAGAAATCCCGGAAAAAGCCTACGTTTTAGGTGAGTCTCACTGTGGTTTTGTGTGGTCCTAGCTGTGGCTCTTTACTGATGTTGTTTCATGTTGCCTTTATTACTTTAACGATTTGTGTCATATGGTTGCCTATATTTCAATTACGGTGTGTTTTACTCTATAATACTGCGAGGACTGGCTGTGCGCTTGCAGTCTCTCCCATAATATGTTTATTGTGCTGTACGTGGCACGTGCCAAATAAAACAGACCTAAAATTAGTTATTTTTGTGTGGTTGTGTGTTGCCCGGTGATATGTGCGTAATGGGAAGCCGCCGTTCCGCGCGCACTGTTTGCGTGTGTAGACAGGGGCCCGTGGCGAGTTTGTGTCCAGGGCCCATGGTCATGATAATCCGTCTGTGATCAATAGAATACAGTGTGCTCACTGTATTTGTATTTTGCAGGACTGAAAGAGAACCACGACGTGTAGGAAGAACATGCACTTTCACAGCCGAACAGGAGACTGACATTATGAAAATGGTTTGTGAAAACAACACCATCACACTCCGACAGATACAAACCAGGATCCTGGCTGACCATGCCACATTCAGAAACATCCAGACCATCAGCCTCTCTACACTGTACCGTGTTGTCCGCAGGAATGCCATGCGGATGAAACAAGTGCAGGGTCCTATTCGACCGGAACACAGACCACATCAAGGAATTACGGCAAGAGTTTGTGAGTCCCATACATTCAGCACTGACACATGCATGTATTGCACCTGTAATGTGTCTCACTGTACCCCACTGTGTTGACCCATCTGTGTCCATACTATACACTACGTAACTTGCATTATCATGCTGTCTGTTCCAGCAGATCCAGGAGCATGACACAGCTAATGAGCTATATGAATACATATTCATTGATGAGGTTGAATTCAACCTGGTGAAGAGGAGGCGCCAGGGCAGAAATATCATTGGCCAGCGCACCATTGTTGAGGTCCCCGCCGAGTGTGGTGGGAACGTCACTTTGTGTGCTCTAATGGGTTGAGCAGGCCCGTTGACAGTACTGTACTGTTCAAAAAATAAAACATTTTTTGCTCCATATGTTTTGTGTTTGGCTATGAAACAATTTGGCCTACACATTTTACAAGTTGAAATGGCTCATTCTCCAGAGTCATTGTAATTCATATGGTGTGTTCCATTTCGAGAATTATGTTTTAAATTTTGTACTACTGTGTGCTGTGAATGCTTGTTAGTGTGCAGCAAATGCTTATGTGTACTGTTATGAATGCTATGTGTGTGTCATTTGAAAATTTGGCTGTGTGTACCAAATGAGAACACAAGTTCCATTTTGTGAACAGATTTGTTGGCAAAGAGTCATCTTGCAAAGGGAGTGTCAGGTTTAGCATTTGTGTGTGAGGTTTTCAGCTTTTGTATGTGCAGTTTTGAGAAAGGCGTTATTGTTTTGAGAAACGTGTGTTAACAATTGAAAAACTGTAACAACACATTCTTCTTTGGTGTGATGAACTTAGAACTAATTTTCAAATCCACTTTACAGGATCTTTAAGCATGACTGTTAAAAATACACAATAACGTGTTGTATATATATATATACACATTCTGTTCTGGGATAAACTTTCTTTATGCTCAACATCTTGGGCGATAGAAGAATCGCCTATCGAGCGCCAACAACCTGCTGGCGATAGGTGAATTGCTGACCGTTGCTGACAAGATATACCATAGCAACACATATTTAGCCAAGCAGCGTCCTCGAAAATGATGCCTAAAGGGCGCTGAAATAATCGCCCCAAGTAGAGTCTACGGTGATTGTGCAAGTGCCTACGTTACGTTATTGAAAATGATGACTCAAGACACTGGACGTTAGCCATTCTCAAATTCTGTCAGATATCTTCTCCGAAATCCTTTTGAGAGGAGAACTTTAGTGGAGAAAATTGAATTAAAAGATCTTGGCCCAGATCAACCTGACATCAAAATTACTCAACAGGCGAGCGAAAATTATATAGAAGATAATTGATTGTGTTAAATTAATGTATACATTCTTAAAATTTAGTTTTACAGTAATGTGTTATGTTTCCTAATATTACAACATTAATTATTATTAACATTAATATATAAAAAAAATGGACAATGCTCACCAGCAGCCAGTTCACACACACTGTCACCAATAAGCAACAACTGTATAAATCCCATAGCAATATTTGCGTGAGTTTTGGCGCATTTACAGTAGCCTGTTTTTGGCCGGCGAGGCTGTGATTGGAATACAGGACTGGAGCTGTCCCTGACGGGACAAATCAAAATCACCCATAATTCGAGATGTCCAGGACAATTCGGGACGGTTGGCAACCCTAGCCCAGATGTCTGTGGATTTTAAAATTTCTGAACCGAGTGTAATGATAATATTCTTTGTCCACAAATGTGGACATTTGCCTATAGCTGTGTGCATTAATCAAATAATTACTATTTCACAGTGTATCCTGCAGTTTGTGTTCAATTGTATTAGGATGGTTACTGAATTGACTGAATATTTCACAGCCCCACCTCGAACAATTTTCACCAGTCGCCACCGCAACTAATTTAAGTCAGATTCAAGAAGTCAAGATAATTGCGGTGCACCCTATCTGCAACCCGAGATGTTGAACATGGATCATATTGATCCACCATGGCAAAACGCAATGTTCACGGCCACATTCCCAAAAGAATGTTCTTTTTAAGCCCATAGTATGACAGCTCCACCCACAAAATGACACACTATGATTGACATTACCGATTACTTTTTTACAAACCATTGATTCATTCATTGATTAAAAAACATACACCTTCTAAACACATATACATTTTAACTTTTTTAACATTTGTTTTAAATAAATAGCCTACTATTAACCAATACATTATCCAGTAGTCTAACTTTTGAACATAGTTTTAGTGTCGGGGAAAATGGAGGATAGATGTATGGATTTAGGTTTGTTTTGCAATTGTAGGCAACTGTTAACTATTATGTAGCTATGATAATTACACTAGGATCATTCAGATTTAGATATATGTAGCTTCTGCTTAAACATTTTATATCATAAACCAATGTTGTGATACTCAAGACCGGTCTTGGTCTCGAGACCACATTTTGAAGGTCTCGGTATTGTCTCGGAATCAACCATCAATCTTACGTCAGTTGATGAGAACGGGGGCCCTCGCCAAGAGACACTGCAGGTTATTAGCTGAAAGAAGCTATTTACTACGTACGCACTCACGTTAAAATAATCCAGGTCTTCTTATCAAACATAACAGTAATTTAACTCATGGTTACAATGGTAAACCAGCACAACAATTACCACGCAACAAAACATTCTGAGCAGACACATAAAAAAAAAGAAATTCATGAAGTTTCATTTGTATTTCGAACAAACGGCAAACTTATCTGCAAATTTTAACACTATTTACCGCCTTGAATCATGGGAATTGACCAGCCAATGACCCGGACTATCTTCATTTTTTCACGTTGTTATTTTTTTCCTTTCAATCAGTATAACCTTCAAATGCATAATGCAACCCTTCTGTCTGCTTCTTTCTCAAGTAGCTTTTTCGTTTTTTCTATTAATACTCCAATTGATCATTATTAGTATAATATAAGAGTATAGGGCTTCAAAATGCATAGGCGGAAATCCCGGAGGGACAGGACCCCCCCCCCCCCATCCTGGGAAAAATAAGACTTGTCACCCCCCAGTATATCACTGTTAACATAAGGAAATTTAAGTAATATTAATAATATACATTTAACTTATTACGATTTAGGTTATGTGTCACAGCAGTAATTTTGGTGTCCCCCTCAGGAATTGCTCTTGAGAAAATGTCATATAATTGCCCCCCCAAAAATGTACAGCAGATTTTTGCCACTGTCATAATGTTTTGGCAGTAATTAAGGTTACAGCTTCAGTAACAAAAAATATTCAATGTGCAGTGCATAATAGATTTTCCTAAACATGAATAATTAGAATTTACAAGATGGACTTGTAACTTAACTTGTAATGTACTTAAAGTAAAATTATTTTGACTGTTTTTACTGTATAATAAAAGAAAACATACATCCTACTCAAGAAGAAATGAATACCATTTTTTGTTTCTAAGCATAACCTACTTCTTATAAGTATATCAAAAGTTAACTACAGGTGTACTATCAATTTTAGTACACTTAAAGTATACTTTAATATACTTTTTTGTAAGGGTTGTCTTGGACAAACAGGACTCGGGATTTATTTCAAGACCGGTCAATACCACATCTGCAGGGATATCACTAAATTGCCTGTGCCATGTTTAATTTATTTGTTAATAACATTACTGTTAATGGATCTAAAACGTCACGCTTCAAATGCAACCAATAACTTAACTCATTTCTAATTTGAAATTACCCATCACCTCTACTCGCACCCCAAAAGTGAATGAGGAAGATTGGCAAAACAGTGGCTGTCTGAAGATGTTGGCCAAATTAGCTATAATTAGATTTGGTTACTGAACCACAAGGAGTTTACAATAACGTCCAAAAGAAAACACACAGTTGGTGTAAATTCTGCAAAGAGACACTCACTGAGATGGCTGGCAATAGAAAATGCTAAATTACGTCACTGTAGGTTAACAGTACGTCACGCCTTGTTGCATATTTGGGATCGCCGCCATCTTTGCAGGCTACACGCCCTTCCAGCCGGCCAGTCCGAATATGGGAACTCCCATTCCCATGGCTCCTGCCTCAATATCTTCACCATCCAATCACCAATTTTTATTTCTGAAAACTGCCAGATACATAAGCTAAAAGGACATCTAGTTTAGGTAAGGGGTTAATGGGTGTGTTAATGGGTGTTAATACATGTATCGTTATCCATCTTTTGCCTAAGCAGAGTCATAGAGGATACCATGGCATGGGAGATGTCCAACAGGGTTAGATGTACTACTTCAGATTGAAAACTGAGGCAATATTTCGAGTAAAGACACGTTTCTTAACATATGTTGTCAATTTCTTAAATTAAAAATCTAAACTATTTTGTTACGAAGCATTTGTTGGAGTAACATGAGTTTTTCGGGACAAAATTGCACAATCCAGGTTCTGCGTTTGTGCCAGGCAGCTACTGACCGTAGTAGCCTGTATGCTTCGTTGTTTGCAGATTTCTGTGAAACTTGCTAAATAAATATTAGCTAGCTACACTACATGTAGGCTATCAATTAAGCTAAATATCTATAACTTGGTTGGACAATTGGATTGTCAAAGAAAGTCAAACCTTTTTAGTTATGGAGAATTTCGGTTTATCCACTAATCACTAGAAGGGTCATATCTTTCTAACCAAATAATATATTTATAATCTGGATGCTGTTCTACATTGCCCACAATCATGTATATTTCATATGCACTAAGTTGTCCTCTATCTTCTAATACAAGTGGTTGAAAATAAAGATGTAGCCTACGGACAGAGATTATTGTAAACATTAATGCATGAAATGTGTGTGAAATTTTTTCTTATGATTTCCCTTAAATAATCATACATATTGGCTCTATTACAGTGCGCCCAAAAATATGTGTGCAAGCACGGTAAAATAAAGCAAGTTTTATTTATTTTTTACGTATTGCAGCTGTCAGTTGAAAATACTCGAACCATTATTTGCAATGGGAAACTTTTATTCCTTTCAACTAGCAATAAACCTCATAGGCTGCATCCAGCGATAGCCTACTGCAGGGGTCTCCAAATCCGGTCCTTGAGGGCCGCTGTCCTGCATGTTTTAGATGTTTCCCTGCTCTAACACACCTGATTCAATTAAATGGGTTGTTATAACGACCATTCATTAGAATCAGATGAGCTGGATCAGGGAAACATCTAAAACATGCAGGACTAAGGCCCTCGAGGACCAGATTTGGACAACCCTGGCCTACTGTGTCTGCCCTGTGCTGTAATAGCCTGGCTATCGATCTAGCTAGCTAAACTTTACCCTCACTGTGAACAATCGAACTAAGCAAACCAACATCCAAAACTACACATATCAAAATAAATACAAGAGTTCAACAATAGAAACTTAAACAATGCTTGGTCAATGATTAGTTTGAACCATTGACTGTAAAAAAAACAGAAGGTTTGAAACCATCCACCACGATGACTTCATTCGGATCAGTACAGAGGGGCCCTCCGTGGAAATGTTTGATGCCTCTAAATGTGCTGATCAAGATGCCCACTGATATATGTTGTATGTCCGTTGACCTCATAAGATGGCGCCCTAACAAAATGGTTTTGCCATTTACCCAGAAATCAACGGGGTGTGACGTCAACTTCACATGGTCAACGGGCGATAATTTCATTTGCTTGCCAGACTTTGTTTGTCATAATGAGCCAGGCCACATAAAGCAATGTAGCTATTGATGAATATAAAGTTATCAACGTTTACTCATGTCAGCTGCATACCTCTCCCAATTTCATAATGCCAAGTTAAACGCCGCAGTACCGCGCTCCTTCACCTGGGTGAAAGAGAGATGTGAAAGCAGAGACCGAGTACTAATGCGCCTCTAAGAAAAATAAGAAAAAAAACATAAGCATAAGCCTAGCCATAAGCACACGGCACTACAAACCCTACAGCTTGTGTATTTTGAGTGGTCTGGTCTTGACCAGACCTTGCCTTGGTCTTGACTCGGTCTCGACCCCTCAAAGTCTTGGTCTTGTCTCGGTCTCGATACACTCTGGTCTTGGTCATCACTTGGTCTCAGTTTAGGTGGTCATAACTACAACACTGTCACAAACTACCAGCCATAAGTTTAACGTAGGCTATGTAGGTTTGTATAATTTTGAAATTATTGTTCATCACTGTTTAATGTATTTAATGTTTTATTTATTTAAGTAGGTTTTCTATATTGATAGTGGTAAAAAAAAAAGAAAAATATCCAGAAAGTTTGTAGTGAATCATCGTTTTCCCGTTTGGTCAGTGTTACAGGAAGGTCTGGTTAAGCACCAACACGGGCTAAGCCTGACAGTTAGCCTGCCCCGGACCAGGCTAGTTTCACAGCATAAGTTTCCATGGTAACTGAATTTGAACTAAATTGAACTGCCTTTATGGAACAGAATCAACTGGAAATGAGTCAGACTGACTGACATAAGCCTGGCTTTTTTGGTAAACTTGCTTTATGGAACAGGCCCCTAGTGTCATCTCAAAAAGAGATATAGCTGAAGATGTAATCATTGTCAGTCTGTAAACTATGTCTTATACCATTTATGTTGACAATCTTGAAATATACTGTAAAATGTCATTAACATTCCTGCTGCTGCTATTAAATCATGAGAATTGTTAATATGGTATGAGTGACTTGTCAAATAACGATTGTTTTTAAGTCATTACTGGTATTCAAATGGCACCCAAAGATAAACATCACTGACTTTGTCTAATTATGTCAATAAAAGTGTAATTCATTAGGACCTGGACATTGTTTTGTCAAATGTCAATTTAGACAATATGATATTAACCTAACTACAGCAGTACAACAAAAGCTTTTAGCGTATTCTGGGTTTGTGTTAACTTGCAATGTCCACAATAAGAAATTTGAGAAGTCTGAAGACAGATCGAAAAGCAGGACACAGAGTGTAACCTATACAATCCTCCAATCCACACACTGTTGCTGTGGTCCTCTCACTCTGTGAACTTTGAGTCTGTGTGGATATGCGTGTGGGGGTGGGGGAGTGGGAGGTTATGTGTCTGTTTCCAAACAATGTGTGAAGAACCCATGAGTGTGTGTATCCATGTATGCTTTGTACATCTGTTAATATGTGAATGTTTATCAAATCTCAAAAGCCTTCTCATGAAACTGCAGCCAGCTGAGAGACTCTGTTCAGTATCCCAGCCATGTTAACCTTCTATGTTGCTTCCACCAGTCTGCACATTAACTTGGGAAGCCCAGCCACGGGCAGAAAGGCAGAAATCCCTGGGACCAAGGCCAGAAAGGAGCCTTTAAACCAGGAATATGGCTGGAGCAATACCTGGGTCTTAAGCTGTGGCTGTTATATTGTATGTCCCAGACAGTGTGTTCTGACTTTGCTAGCTTCCTTAGCCAACTGACTACTAAGGCAGGTAGCCAGCAGCCACATTTCCCTTAGCCACTCCCTGTCTCCCTCTCCTCTGCTAACCCTATGCCTATCCCCACTTCCATTTGGGCTAAGCCTCTGCCTCCCACTCTACCATCCCCCTCAGGTCCTACCTTGAGTGGAGCCTCTTGCTGGCCGTATCCTGGTCCACACTGTTAGCTGACTGAGCCATATGGCTGGAATTGGCACTGCCTTCTCTAGTTGAAGTCCCGATAACAGATATCTTCACTTCACTCCTAGCTGCTCAAAATGTTCTTATTTCCCTGCCTCCTTCCCAGCTTTCTCACACACAGTCTTTACAGACATAATCTCTCTCTCCATTTTATTTTCTCTGCATTTCCCTCTCTCGCAGCAATGGCAGCTACTAAGGAAGTGAGGTATTGTGCAAACAAATCACATAAAGCAAGCCCCTCCCCCGCAGCTGACATCACCGGTCAGAGTAGTGTGTGTGTGAACAAAATGTTGACTGGGAGAGGAACAATTATCTTGAGGCACATCCACACACACACACATCCACACCTTTTGTCACACTACCTTTCGTGTCTTCGTTCCACCGTCCCAAAATAAGCAACGTCTCTATTTTTTTTATTTAAACATGCAGTTTACAGTTTTCTAACCCTAACCTTTTTTCACAATTGCTAAAACACTAAACCCCATTTTCTGAATCAAATGTTCAGTGAACTAAACCAATTTGTCAAATCAAACACTCTTTTGGCAAAACTCTAAACACATTCTCATTCACTAAACACATTTTGCACTGTGATGCACTTGTGCTGCAAAATGGTAAACACAGGGGGCAAACAGTAAACACTAATGGTGGTTTGGGACAATGTCAGCTTTCACCGTGTTTTCTATATACAAGAATAGTTCAACATCAACCAGCATTTTTTACTGTAAATGTTTACTTTCCACCATACAGCCCTTTTCTCAACCCAATTGAAGAGTTTTTCTCTGTGTGGAGGTGAAAGGTCTATGACCGAAACCAATATACCAGGGGGGTATTCCAGGTAGCGGGTTTAACAAACTCTGAGATTAACCCTGAACTCTGAGTTGAGTTACTCTAACATGGGAAACTCTGAAAATTCGGTTCCAGAAAAGCTGATATGAATTTGTTAACTCAACTCGGAGTACGTCAACTCAGAGTTAAGCGCGGGCATGAAAACTATTGAAAGCCAACATCAATGGAGCTCCGATTCTAGGATCCACCATGGCACACGGCGAAAAAACGTTGCATACTCCACCAAACTTCAGATACAAGTTTTATTTCGTGTTTATGGTCGAGCATATATTCCAGTAAAAAAGCAACACGGCTGTAGCAGCGTATACAAGTGGCGTGGGAGACAATTGCTGCCGAGTCAATGCACACATTTGAAGGCAATAGCCAGTCCATAAATTGAACATTTAACCCCACTGTTTGTTAATATTACAGGAGAAAAAGTGTTCAATGTTTTATTAAATGTAAAAACATGATGACACTACGAACCTGTAACGCATATTTTGCTTAGGCTATACTCTTGTGATTGTAACCTCGACGTCACCTTAGTTTTAATCATATTCGACATGATACTAAGTAAATATCAATTTGTGCCTATTTCAATTTGTAGTAGCAGTTTCCCCCAACAGAATGTTTTTCATCAAAAGATTGATGATGATGATGATTAAGATGACTGATAGGCAGATTTTCTGTGTACAGAGAAGCTTGAGTCTCTTGCTGTGGTCAAGAGGTCACGCAGCAGGTCTCGGACAATACACATATAGATAGGAGAATGTGCACTTTAACCTTTGGACAGAGCAACATGCAGAAAATAGTATAAACGATGAGTGATTGCTGCACCACCTGTGCGTTGTTCTTCCTATGCCTTAAGTTGTGGAATGTCTACCATTTAAGGACATGTTTTGGTGGTTACTATATTTGTATGGTCCAGCTCATATATAATGTCTATCTGAGAGACATGTTTCTCACTCATGCCTATCACTCTGTTGTGGACTGATGGTGTGATCCGAGCAGCTCGATTAATAAACTAAGTCAACTCTTTTTCATTGTGGTGCGTTCCTTGGCCCATCCTCCGACAGAATATCATCATAACAATGACGAAGAGACATTGACTGCTGCCGCAGAAATGGATGAAAAGAATTATGTATGTAGCTACTGGTAGTTCTCTCAACATCTACTTTTATTTACAGGCTTGTACGGAATTGTCAGTTACACTGACATTGTGAGAATAATTAATATTTAAAAAGCGATTTGCACATTCTGATCCTGTTGAACAGAGCATGGATGCTGTATACAGTGAGATGTTCATTTAATGGCAAGTGAATTTTGCATGTGGAACTGTGAAATGTAGCTAATGTAATCTCATGTTTACCCAGTTACAAGTAAATGAGTTGTACAAATTGCACCTCGTGAAGAAAGTGCCAAAAACTGACCAAGAGATGGTGTAGGCCTACTTAAAGTAGAAGAATAAAGGCTAATCTCCAAAAAGATTTACTGGAACACTAGTTACGGGAGGATGCATGGTCACAGGTGATGTTAATTGTAGGAACAATAACCTACATTCATATTAATTGTTGAATTTGCTGAATTTCTATTTTGACCAAGAAATGTTGTATATAGGGCAGAAGAATAAAGGCTGATCTTGTAAGGCTATCCACCTGCCCCCACCTCTCATATGGTAAAATATGGAGTTACTAGATGGAGTCTCAACTTGATGGCTCTCACATCTTTGTAACTTACTGTAGCATTGCTAGACATGTTGATAAGTAAGGGTCAAGATTCTGGTGTGATTGTAGTTGTTCTTGGGAATAAAAGGAATTGTGAAGCATTGTTCTGTGGATTCGTGATTTCCTGAGACCTTCTCCTCAGCTCTGGCTTGGCCTAGGCCTACTCCTTCTTCCTCACCTCATGCTTTCTATCTCTGGTTTACAATAATCATGGTAGAGTAGGCATAAGAGTTAACTTAATTGATTGCATTCATTTGCAATATGATAAAATTATAATATTATTTAACCTTAATTTGACCATTCTTGCTCTGATTTAACCCAAAGAGTCAAATAACTGTAATTCCATTGGTATTGGCATTATTTGGTTAATGTTAATACACTGTTCAGTTTCCCATCTTCCTTCAAACCATAGGGGAATTAGTTTTGGTTGTCTGGCCAATATATTGACCCCCAACAATGTTGAAATAGATTTGCTGAAATAACAGTTACAGGACGGTAGCCTACATCATGTAAATTGTAGGAATCATATGAATCATGTAAATTGTAGGAACAATAGCCGATAGAAATAGGCTACTCATTGTTGGATTTCCATTTGTAGGCAATAAAGAAGACCAAATATAATTTCAATTATTTTTCTTTATTTCAGTGGCAAAAGGTATTTGGTCAATTCTGAGTGCAAATCCACGGCGAGTAACACTATCGATGAAGACCCAAGGGCTGAGAATGTTGCTAAAATAAATTACAGATTGTGACAGGAAACGGTGACGTTAACTTAGGTATTTATCAGGGAATTAAAGTACATCAAACCGCAGTCTTAAAATCGTCTCCCGGCGTATAAGTAAGCGACTTAAATTTTGTTCGAGATTGCTCGGCTGAACCAGGAAATGATATGCCGTGTCTGCCAACGCTATCAGGCTAAGAAAGTGGGGGCGGATCGGTTGAAAGCAGAGTTCGGCATGGAAAACCTGCTATCGAGCAGGTTAGTTTCAAGGAGTTCAAGAAGTTACCATGGAAACTTACCAAAAGGTTTCGTTACCTCTCTTTCTGGAACGCGGAACTCGAAGTATGCCTCTTTTCAGGGTTAAACAACTAAAAGTTTTCATTAAACCCGCTACTTGGAATACCCCCCAGGGTAAATCTCCTACAGTCAAGGGAACTGGCCAGTGGTGACATAGGTGTGGAGTGTTTTCAAGGCTGGATCCAGCACACCAGAGGGTTTTTACCCTGTTTTTCTTCGGGTCATGTCAGGAACGCAGCTTCCACCCACGTCAATGTGGGAGTGTCCCTGCGCATATTAGGGTGCTCTGAAGGAATGGCAAGGGAGGAAAAACAGACACAGACGGAGCCTGAAGGAGTTATCCAGTTAACCAGCTAATCACTAAATCACGAGTCATAGCGACGATTGCCTACTGACCCCAAGTGCTGGAGTCCGTGGTCCGGTGAAGTCCTCCAGACGCGACACGGAGAACCACCCGGCATCGAAAAGGCCGGATCACCCACACGGAGATCCAAATGGTCGTCAACGTGAACCGCCAACCTGCCGTTCTAACTTCCTGGGGACCAGGGCAGATCCGTGGCGTCTAACATGTCCGTGAGTCCAGACTGGAGAACACCTTGCTCGTCTCGTAGACTACTGTGCGACTCTCAAGCCGCTCCACACCAACATAAACACACCCACACCTACACAGAAACAGAATGGATTTTATTCGGCATGAATGTTTGCACAAACAAGGAATTGATTTTGGCAGGGAGGTGCATACATTAAACATATAGGAATATTGAAACTTAAATATGTGGACTAACTATACAAAAGGAGCAAAGTATAGCTAACACTAAGGGGGGTCTAGCGAATACTAAAGGGGAATAAAATATAAAATATAAGTAGCCATAATTTACAATCTAACCTAAAAATACAGATAGTGCAAGAGAACGATACAATAGTGCAAATTGCAATGTGCAGGGTGTCATTGTGCAGATTGTGATTTAAAGTCAGTGTGAGTCCTTGGCCTTGTTAAAGTGGCCAACAGCAGATGGGAAGAAACTGTTCTTGTGGCGTGAGGTTTTGGTCTTGATGGACCGCAGCCTTCTGCCAGAGGGTAGTAGCTGGAACAGGGAGTGTCCAGGGTGGGAGGGGTCGGCCACAATCTTCCTCGCTTGCCTCAGGGACCTTGGGGTGTGCAGATCCTCAAGGGAAGGCAGATTGCAGCCGATCACCTTCTTAGCAGTGCGGATGATACGCTGCAGTCTGCTCTTGTCCTTGGCAGTAGCGTACCAGATGGTGATAGAAGAAGTGAGGATGGACTCAATGATGGCTGTGTAGAAGTGCACCATCATTGTCTTTGGCAGGTTGAATTTCTTCAGCTGCCGTAGGAAGTACATCCTCTGTTGTGCTTTTTTGGTGAGGGAGCTGATGTTCAGTTCCCACTTGAGGTCCTGGGAGAGGATGGTGCCCAGGAAGCGGAAGGACTCCACAGTGCTGACTGGGGAGTCACTCAGGGTGATCCCAGACTCTGCACTACAGCTAGCAGGTTTCAAACTGCTGAGAGCAGATCGTGACTCCCTGCTTACGAAAGGCGGTGGTATTTGTTTTTTTATTAACAGTGGCTGGTGTGAAGATGTGACAGTGATTATGCACCATTGTTCTCCTGATCTGGAAAATTTTTTTATTCTGTAAACCTTTTTACTCGCCACGTGAGTTTGCTTCATTCATACTGGTCGGCGTCTACATGCCCCCTCAGGCTAGCGCCAACGAGGCTCAACGTGTACTTGCCAACCAGATATTGTGCGTGGAGCATGAAAATCCAGATTCCTTGGTTATTGTGCTAGGCGACTTTAACAAAGGCAATCTCACTCAAGAACTCCCCAAATACAGACAATTCATCAAATGCCCTACCAGAGAAGAGAACACTTTGGATCACTACTACTCTACTATCAGTAAAGCATACCATACGGTTCCCCGAGCAGCACTGGGTCACTCAGACCACGCCATGGTCCACCTGATTCCTGCATACAGGCAGAAGCTTAAACGCTGTAAGCCTGCTGTGAGGACATCAAAACAGTGGACTAGTGAGGCTATGAAGGAACTGCGGGCGTGCTTGGACTGTACTGACTGGGACATGTTCATGACTGCTACCAATAGTCTGGATGAGCTCACGGAGGCTGTGACATCATACATCAGCTTCTGTGAGGACTGCTGTATACCAACACGCACCAGGGTGAGCTACAACAACGACAAACCCTGGTTTACAGCTAAACTCAGAAGGCTGAGGCTGGACAAAGAGGCCGCGTTTAGGAGTGGGGACAGGGACAGATTCAAGGAGTCGAAGAACAGGTTTAGCAAAGCAGTGAGAGAGGCTAAACGACTGTACTCGCAGGGACTAGAACATCAATTCTCTGCTAACGACTCTGCTTCTGTCTGGAGAGGCCTCAGGCAGATCACCAACGAGAGCCCCCCACTCCACTAACGACTCCCGCCTGGCCAACGACCTGAATGAGTTAAGGCCGAAATATGCTTCTGCGTCTCCGTTTACGGATGGGCGGGCGCACGGATACGGACGGATAGACTGCGTTAATGGTTCTCCGTAGGCTGTGGGTGCTGAAAACAATTCACTGCCAGAAGTGTAGGTGGCGCAACGGTTTTTTGTTTAGACGTCGTTGAGTGTTTATTTACCTAGGTTACCGAAAAGTCGGAGCAAATTTACAAATTAGCCGTTCCATCAATAAAATACGCACATTTTCAGCAACTACACTGCCCATTTCGCATCACATTTTAATTAAGATTCTGATTTACATGTACCGTTTAGCTGAAATATGAATTGTAAAAACTTTACACGCAATGGCGGTCAAAGGATTCTGTTCGTACTGCTATCACGGCAACCCCGCCCCTACCCCTGACGCAAGCGGTACTTAATACTGATCAATCACAGCCAAGGGGGTCTCCGTAGCTCTCCGTAGCTACGACGGAGAGTTACAAAATTAAGGAGGTGCACGTCAAGCTGTCCGAGGCTCTACGAGGGCTGACGGAGAGGTTGTAGAGGGCGTTCCACGGAGACGAGGGCGTTCCCATGTGTCAGTTTTTCGAAAAACGCAGAAGCATATATCAGCCTTTATACAGTAGATTTGAAAGACAATTGGACAGTCCTGAACAACCCCTTTCCACCTGTGAGCCCCCCCCCCCCCCCCCCCGTACAGTGACGACCCTCTCCATTCAGGAGAGAGAAGTGAACAAACTGTTCAAGAGACAGAACCCCCGCGAAGCAGCTGGGCCGGACTCTGTCTCTCCAGCCACCCTCAAGAACTGCGCTGACCAGCTGTCTCCGGTGTTTACCTACATCTTCAACACCTCCCTGGAGACATGCCATGTGCCAGCCTGTCTCAAGTCCTCCACCATCATCCCTGTGCCCAAAAAGCCCAGGCCAACTGGACATAATGACTACAGACCCGTCGCCCTGACCTCTGTGGTAATGAAGTCTTTTGAGCGCCTGGTGCTGGCACACCTAAAATCCATCACAGACCCTCTACTGGACCCCCTGCAGTTTGCGAACAGAGCCAACAGGTCTGTGGACGATGCAGTTAATATGGCCCTCCACTTCACCCTACAGCACCTGGACTCCTCCTACGCCAGGATCCTGTTTGTGGACTTCAGCTCTGCCTTTAATACCATCATCCCCGCTCTGCTTCAGGACAAGCTCTCCCAGCTGAACGTGCCTGACTCCACCTGCAGGTGAATCACAGACTTCCTGTCTGACAGGAAGCAGTGCGTTAAGCTGGGAACACAAGTCTCTGATTCCTGGTCCATCAGCACTGGATCTGCCCAGGGCTGCGTCCTTTCTCCTCTGCTCTTCTCCCTGTACACCAACAGCTGCACCTCCATCCGTCCGTCAAACTCCTGAAGTTTGCGGACGACACCACCCTCATTGGGCTCATCTCTGGTGGAGACGAGTCTGATTATAGGCGGGAAGCGGACAACCTGGTGACCTGGTGCAGCCAGAACAACCTAGAGCTCAATGCTCTCAAGACAGTGGAGATGGTTGTGGACTTCAGGAAGAACACTCACCCCCATCACCCTGTGTGACTCCCCAGTCAACACTGTGGAGTCCTTCCGCTTCCTGGGCACTATCCTCTCCCAGGACCTCAAGTGGGAACTGAACATCAGTTCCCTCACCAAGAAAGCACAACAGAGGATGTACTTCCTGCGGCAGCTGAAGAAATTCAACCTGCCAAAGTTGATGATGGTGCACTTCTACACAGCCATCATTGAGTCCATCCTCACCTCCTCCATCACCATATGGTACGCTGCTGCCACTGCCAAGGACAAGAGCAGGCTGCAGCGTATCATCCGCTCTGCAGAGAAGGTGATTGGCTGCAATCTGCCTTCCCTCGAGGACCTGCACACCTCGAGGACCCTGAGGCGAGCGAAGAAGATTTTGGCCGACTCCTCCCACCCTGGACACTCCCTGTTTCAGTCACTCACCTCCAGCAGAAAGCTGCGGTCCATCAGGACCAAAACCTCACGCCACACAAACAGTTTCTTCCCTTCCGCTGTTGGCCTCCTCAACAAAGCCAACAGTTCACACTGACTTTAAAGACTTCATGTCTTAAAACAATTGCATTTGCACTACTTCACAATTCATGTATTATTTGTATTTTATACTGTAAATTGGCAACTTATATTTTATTTTATGGCAACTTATACTTAATATTTTATTTTATATTTTATTCTAATTGTATTCCACTTAGTATTGCTAGTTTATGTATCCTCAGTATTGTTAGACCATATATCTAAATTTAAGATTCCTATATGTTTATTGTATGCACCTTCCTGCCAAAGCAAATTCATTGTCTGTGCAAACTTTCATGGCGAATAAATCCCCTTCTGATTCTGATTCTGAATTAACAGACAAAACAAGACAAAACAGAGCACCTAGCAACTGTAACTGACGTGGTATTGCAAGTTCCGTCAGAGATATACGGGCATCTGTCCACTCCCACGGGGAGTTGAACACACCACCTCTGACTTCCCAAGCGCCACCACTACCAACTACGCCAACGAAAAGCTAGCAATCCATTGATGCGGGTGGCATATTACATTACATTTACAGTTATTCATTTAGCAGACACTTTTATCCAAAGCGACTTCCAAGAGAGAGCTTACAAAAGAGCATAGGTCACTGATCATAACAACGGGATAGTTCCAAACATTGCAAGTAGCCAAAACATGAAGCATACATTGTGAAAAGCTGTGACAAGTGCCAAAGGGAGGACCCATAAGAGCATGCAGTTATACAAGTTACAAATTAAAACAACATGAACCACAAAAAGTGCAGGACTGTACCTGTAGAAGAACAATCAACAGTAAAATATTTCACAGCGAGTACAAGACTTAACTTAATTATATCTAACCTAAAAAAGCAACAAGTCACTCAATAACATACTTACTTACTTATACATACTAACATATTACACACTTGAGGAGTGAATTTCACCACACACCCGCAACATTCACCCCTCAAACTCACTCCGGCCAGCTAGCTGATGCTAACCTAGTGATCCGGGTCACGGCACCAGTGTAACATGGTCTTGCAAGTTCCGTCAGAGGTATACTGGCTTCCGTCCGCTCCCATGGGGAGTCGAACTCACCACCTCTGACTTCCCAAGCGCCACCACTACCAACTACGCCAACGAAAATCTAGCAATTCATCGACGCGGGTGGCCTATTACATACTTGAGGAGTGAGTTTCACCAGACACCGGCTACACAACCACAGCAGCCCTCACCGGCGCCATCTTTTTCACCTTTCGCGCACCTTTCTTTTCTAAATTACTTTGTCCTATTTGAATGTTGACTTTACGCACAAGACCATCATTGGGTGTGCTTTGTCTTCGGCAGAGAACAACCATTGTTATCTCTCATATATATTATTATTAGGTGTGCTTTGCCTTTGGCAAGCACAACCATTGTTATCTCACATATATATTATTGTGAGAATGCTGTTAAGCATTCTCACTATTGCTTTTCAACTTCTCAGTTCTTCCGCCGTTTTTTGGCCTTTAACTAGTCCTGCATACTTTCACCGATTCCTACAATTTTTTATATCAAAACGTTCAGCTCCTTCAGGAGATGATGGCTATTACTTCTGGTATTTCTCACTTTTATACTTTTTAAAGAATTAAGGTTTTTGTGCAAATTATTCTCCCATTGAAAGTAATGGTAAATCCTTTCAAATCATAAAAAGCTTCCTCCTCTTTCAAACTTAACTACCTCAGCATACTTTCAGCTAGAGACACCATTCAGCCTTTAAAATGTTAACAAGACATTCAGCTATTCCCAAATGATTCAGCTCCTTCAAATATATTCAGCCAATTTTGAATTGTGACAGTTTGAAATACATGAAAAATGTAGCTCCTTCTAGATTTTTATGATTGAGCGCACACTCTGCTGGCTGCTCTTTTTCTGATATTCAACTAAATTGTCAAACAAATTCCTCTGACGTTCATATAGTTTAACATACAGAAACAAGTTTTACTTTAATGTAGGAAAACTTTCGTCCTCTTTCAGCCAATTTAACTACTAAAGAGCTCACATTAATAGATTTTCAGTTTTGAGCCTTGAAGCGAGAGCAGCCTTTCAAATTCTCTCACTAACTTCAATGGAGAGGTGGGTAAAATTCGTTAGAGAATTTCGAAAGTAGACGTGTTTTTAAACTGCCGGTAGAGTCGTATTTCTGACCGCACAGACATATAAAAGGACATCTCTGGTTTCGGCAGAGTCTTAGGTCTCGGAAAATATCCTCATTTTTTGGATTGGACGTATAGTTTTGCGTCTAGGTTAACTTGTTTGAGGTGTGGATTCCAGCTAAATGTGTTTTTTCTCTCTGCCCAGCTCGTTAGCTATCACAGCTGGGCCATCACCGTGGCAACCAAACAGACATGCACCATGAAAGCAGAATTGGGTGACGTTTTGGAAACTGCCAAAAGACTTGTACTTCTGACCGCACAGACACATAAAGGATATCAATGGTTTCGGCAGAGTCTTGGGTCTCGGAAAATATCCTTATTTTTGGGATTGGATGTACAGTTTTGCGTCTGGGTTAACTTGTTTGAGGTGTGGATTCTAGCTACATTTCTCATAATCGAGCTAGCGCGATGGCTCTCCAAAACTACGGTTCGACTTTTTTTCCACAATCGACCAAACAAGATATGTACATTGAGCTTAAAGTGTACATAATCTTGCTAGATCGTTTTTATTTTAGCAAGTTTTACAGAAATCTGCAAAAATCGAGGCGCGACTGTCATAGCTGACCGTCACAAACAGCCAAACCAGGGCTGGGGTAACGCTAAGTGTTTGCTGCAGCTGGCGTTAATCCTATGAACAAATGCTTCGTAACTGGAAAGCTTTTACTTTTAATTGACGATATTGAACACATATGTAAAGTAACTTGTCTTTACTCTAAATATCTTCTCCGTTTTCAATTTGAAGTTGTACATCTAGCTTATGTAGGAAATCTTCCATTGCATCCTCTCTAGCTTCACGCCTTCGGTTCTTATTCAAGCCTACGGTGTTAATACATACCACTTTGACACACTTGCAAGAAATGATCCGCTGGTTAGATGTAGCATGATCTTGTTATTTATGTATAAAAAAACTCACCAGGGACAACGACAACATCGGCAACCCTGCACTATGAATTATTATTTTGATGTCATCTTAAATTAAATGTCTGAACAGGACTGGGTGTGCAGGCACGCATGATTAGTTTCTCCTCCGTCTTGAACCTGAAACCTAGATTCTAGGTTAGAAATGTTGCCAGTCAGTTGCCAATGACCAACGGTTGCTACGTTCTTCCAGCAAATTCAAGTCATTCCAGTGCTGTCCTTTTACTTTCAAATTCGTTCAACCCAGACTTAAGCAACTGGAGCCGAGTGCACCAGCTGGGCGTACGCCTGTACGTACGCTACGTCCGACGTAGAATTGAAAGTTACGACTAACTTAAAGTTACGACAGGTGCACCAGTTAGACTTGAGCCCTTTATGTGCTGCACCTGGTGTACATTTTACGCCTAGTGGGGAGCAGGCGTAAGTTGGAAAATCGGACCAATATCCTATCCATGGTAGCCTAATTAGGGCTAACACTAGTTTGATCGCACATGCAGCGCTTCTTGTTAATAGGCAACATGGAAAGGGCATTAAGGCGAGAAAGTCGTCCGTGGTAGCAGAAATCCACTGTTAATTTTGTTGTTGATCGATTTCCAGCTGATTGTTTCTGTTTGTTTGTGTTGATATTATTATACATTTCCCCGTGAACACGCTTCTATTCTCAGTATACAAACTATATGTTTTCTAATTTCTCTATCAGTAAAATGTGTTTTCCTTTTCTTTTGTTTTTCTTTATCCATGGCTTGTTTTGAAGGGAGATAGGCTAGCTATAAAGTGCGCTTCGGATAGGCTCAGAGAATGTCTAATAAGCCCGTGGACTGGCTCTGATAGGCTCTTAAATGTGTTGCTTGGCAACGATCGACGCTTTCGCATTTTCACAAGGACGCGCATCTTAAGACCAGACGTAGCTATGACCTTGGTCTGTCAAGCTTGGTGCACTTGGTGTAAATTCAAATCACAAAATCGGACGTAGCTAAGACCGACGTAAGAGTTAAGACCAACTTTTTTACGCCCAGCTGGTGCACTCGGCTTCAGGTTTTCTGCCCAATTTTCACATTTTCCTGCAGCTCATCTTTCTGAAATGTTCCCCTTTTTGTTTTGCATTTTTCTTCTTCTTTTCTTCTGTTTTCTGCCTTCATCTTGCTCCAGGTCCTTTCAAAAATACCTTTCACAACAGTACCTTCCAACTGCCAGTACTTTTGCATCTTTCTTCTCTTTTCTGTACTTTTCCGCCTTCATCTTGCTGCAGGTCCTTTATAACATACATTTCAGGCCTTTTGAAATCTTCTGCAAAATTTTCAAATTTTTATGCATTGTACCTCTTCTTTCTGATTTTTTTCACTTTTTGTTTTGCATTTTTCTTCTCTTTTCTGTAGTTTTAAGCCTTCGTCCAGCTCCAGCCCCTATTTAAAATACCTTTTGGGCGCTTTGAAACTTCAGCTTATAACTTTCTACAAAATGTTCAGCTTTTTTAGCATGGTCAGCTATCCCCATTCAGGTTTTCAGCATTCTCACTGCTGTTTCGCAGGAACAGACTTTTCTAGTTATTAGGATTCCTCCGTCAGTTTGTAGCCATATAAGGCCTATCTATATATATAGGCTACTTGATTTGGCTGCAAGATTCGCTGATTTTGGGTGTCCAACATATGAAGGATTCTGATCTGTAGCAACAGTCTAGCCATTTAGCTAAGCCTTCTCCGGGAAGAGTGGATTTTTTCGAAGTCTGGAAGAGAAATTTAGGCTAGTGCTACTTGCCCCACTGCACTGGACAAGTTATTAAAACTCAAATAAAATGAAATGCAATGTTAGGCCTACTTCACGTTGTGTGTGCCACTCATTAGGCTACGTCTATCGATTTTATTTGACCGAATTCTGCATCAGTAAAACACCAAAAAAGTGGCTTCGTCTCAAGATCTCTACAGACCGGCTAATTAAATCAAGCAGCGCTGCAAGACCCAGTGAAATGTATATCCTAGCTAGCGGTTTAGGCTGAAATGAAGTATTTTCATGAACAGACAAAGTTTTGACATTTACAAAGTTGAGGCTGTGGCAATGAAGTTAAGTAACAACTTTGTTGCAGGAGCATTCTTTGTCTACGTTGCGAGCTAACAGTGTCCGGTAGGCTTCTTCGCTATAAATAATGATGTCGCTATAAATAATGATGTTAAACCGAGACCATAAGCCCTCTAAGAAAATGTAAGGTCAAAGAAACAAAAGAAAGGTTTGAGGTTACTCTGAAAATTATCAATACAATAGCTAGGCTAGGCTAATGCAATAATACAACTCCTAAATCCTTTTCTAACTAGACTCCTCTATCTTGCATAATGAAACATAACGTTTTTAAGTAGTCTAATCAATAAGCCTGCGCTTGCCATCATTATTCAAATGATGCCATTCAGGGCAGTAAATTACAAAATAGGACGCAAGTGTCTCAGAAATAATAGAGAGCTATTTGTCTTCAAGGCCAACCAATGGGAATATTGTGAATAAAAACAACACAGACACAGGCAGCAAATAAACAGGCAGATGTTATGTTAAACAGATGTTAAACAATGCCTTGCATTGTTTGAAAAAGAAGAAGCGGGAAGCCAGCTAGTATATAATAGGCAGATGTTGGATGTTGGATCATATCACACCATGGAAAACCAAAGTCGTCCCCATGTCTGGATCGTTGGCGGCTCGTTGATCTACTGGCTTGCGCGGCACGCGGAGGAGGTCGGACTGTACCCCGACCTTGCACTGGAGTGCCATATTGAATGGGTAGGGGTGAGGGGCATGAGGTGGGCAGACCTTGTGCCTAAGCTCCGTGAGAAGCGTGGCATGCTTCCCAGCCCGGACATAATGGTGCTCCACGTCGGGGGAAACGACCTCAGCCAAGTGACCGGGCTGGACCTGACGAGGCGGATGAGGCGAGACCTGGGCGCCATCATGGAGATGTTCCCAAACACTCTGCTGGTGTTTTCGGATATCCTGGAACGCTGCGTCTGGAGGTATCAGAGGAGCACCAGCGCTTCTAGTATCGACAGGGCAAGACGTCGAGTCAACGCAGCGGTGTCTAGCTTCCTGGCCGACCGTGGGATGGAGAGCATTCAACACCCCCAAATACGACACGGTTTCGTGGGGATGTACCGACCCGACGGTGTGCACCTTGATCACGTTGGAAACAATGTGTTCTTGGGAAACATCCAAGACGGTCTCCGACGACTCCTGTGCTAGCCACAGCACACACAACAACGGCTCTTTTAAGAGCCACCCATAATGTAAAAAAAAGAGCAATTAGACCGTTCAAAGTGCCGTTGTAATTTTACAACCAAGGGGTCTTACAGGGTTAAATGGTACCATCTTTACATCTTTGAAGTGTGTCATAAAAAGCGGCGTCACGTAGGCTAGGCATTGCGAGCTCAGCTCACGGTGTAGGCTATACGGTAGGCTACTCCATATAGCGAGCAACTCTACATTCATACGTCTCTGAGCTTGCTTTAAAATAACAGAACACATTAATAACATTAACATTGATAGGCTACATTTAGATGCTCTTATGAATCAAAACGTCCTACCACTTGAGAAATACGGTCCTACACATAATTAGACAAATGCAATATTAGATGTCCCATAGCCTACAACATCATAACCATCATAACCTTCCTCTTGTTGGGCAACCAACAAGTTGTTTATATCTGATTACAATTTAATAAGTTACCTAGCGCTGCATCTTCATGAGCTACATTTGGCCTCCTCCTTACCAGTATCACCTCTCCTCCATCTGAGTGATACATGTAATTTTTACAAAATTATTATCAATGGAACACAATGGTCAGAACTGCAGTCATACATTTAAATGCTTTTTGAAATATTTAAACACCAGGAGACTATGGGCAGCTGGGGCAGCCGCAAGCACAATTTCCCCAGAAATTGTATGCTCTCTAGTTATTGTTAGTTTTATCTAGGGTTCCTCCGGTAGGAGGGAACCCTATCGTTATTGGTGGTATTATTAGGGTTCCTCCGGTAGGAGGGAACCCTATTGTTATTGGTGGTATTATTATTAGGGTTCATCCGGTGGGAGGGAACCCTATTGTTATCGGTGTTGTTATTAGGGTTCCTCCGGTAGGAGGGAACCCTATTGTTATTGGTGGTGTTATCAGGGGCCAAGCAGCGAAGCTGCGAGGCACCTATTGTTATTGTTAGTATTATTATTATTATTATTATTAGAGGCCAAGCAGCGAAGGTGCGAGGCACCTATTGTTATTGTTAGTATTATTAGGGGCCAAGCAGCGAAGCTGCGAGGCACCTATTGTTAATGTTAGTATTATTAGGGGCCAAGCAGCGAAGCTGCGAGGCACCTATTGTTAATGTTAGTATTATTAGGGGCCAAGCAGCGAAGCTTATGTCCTATTTTCAAAAATTAGGTACCATTGGATTCCCTGGATCAAGCCGAGTGCAATGCACACCATGGCGTCAATTTCCGGTTATATAGATATTCCGCTATTTCCGGTTTTATCAAAAACCTCTGAAAGCATACTCCTCCTACAACTTTTGTCAAATCTTCTTCAAAATTACCAGATATGCTCTTCAGACCAAGCCGCACAAAAGTTATGGTAGAGCATTTTGATCCCCACAACCGTTTGTCCGTGAGAGCCAATCAAAATCAGCAGAATAGACACCAAACAGGAAATGAAGTCTTATCTCAGCAGTTCTTTGAGGCAGTGACACCAAATTTGATATGCCTACTCGGAACCTTATTCTGAGTATGTCCTCCAAAAATAGTGTCATGTGACTAAAAGGGGGCGTGGCCGGAAGCATAAACGTGTTTTGGCTAATAACTGTTGAAGTGTTTACCATAATAAAGTAATTTCTTTGTCGGTTGATGTCTTGTGAGATATCAAACTTGACCATTGATAATATTTCATAACAACCGAATTGACGCGGCCGCCATTTTGGATTTAATGGAAAAGTGTAAAAACTTTTTACACGCCCCAAATTGTGTCCAATGTTTCCTAAATTTGGCACAGATGATCTTCAGACCAAGCTTCACAAAGGTGTCGGGATGGATTTTCCATTTTCAAAACCGTTTGTTCGGTAGAGACGATCAAAGGCGGCGACGAAGCCGCAAAAGACACGTGAGAGCGTAACTCAGCAAACCATTTGTGCGATTGTCACCAAACTTGGGTTTCATCGTTCCCACGAGGAGCAGAGGCCTGTGGTGTTATACCAGAAAAAAAAACACTTTGAACACTCACTACTTTGGAACGCAAACAGATATTTCAACCAAACTTGGTGTGTCGCATGAGTGCAACAGGTTGTTGTAACTTAATTGTTGCGCCAGTGCTATGGAGGCCATGTCCTGCTATGGACTGCTTGGCCCCTCCATTGCTGCTTGCAGCTATATTTATTATTATTATTCTTCTTAGGACTGGGTGTCTATGGCAGCCCCCATAAGCGCTTGGTCGAAAGTTGTGAAATTTGGCACACTCATTGGGGACAGTCCCATGGTCCAATTCACAAAGTTTCATGTCCCATACTATGGCACTCTAGCGCCACCAATGGGTCAAAGTTGGAGTTGTGTTTACACACGCAACTTTTGAACCGTATGTCCTATTTTCAAAAATGAGGTACCATTGGATTCCCTGGATCAAGCCGAGTGCATTGCACACCATGGCGTCAATTTCCGGTTATATAGATTTTCCGCTATTTCCGGTTTTATCAAAAAACTCTGAAAGCCTACTCCTCCTACAATTTTTGTCAAATCTTCTTCAAAATTACCAGATATGCTCTTCAGACCAAGCCGCACAAAAGTTATGGTAGAGCATTTTGATCCTCACAACCGTTTGTCCAGTACAGCCAATGAAATTCATCAGAAAAGCCGCCAAACAGGATGTGAAGTCATGTCTCAGCAAATCTTTGAGATATCAACACGAAACTTGGTATATCGATGGAAGACACTACAACATGTTACCGTGTGCAAAGGCGACTTCATATCTCCAAAAATGATTGATATAAAGCAAATTGAACTTATCGCTAACGCTAAAATAATGCTTTACACATCAGCCAGTCAAAAACTGATACTCTGATTCAATCACAAGTTCATATGAAGACTCTTGAGAATGTTTATAACACAAATCTGTGAAACAGTTCGGGAAAGGTCGATTTTTGGTGAATATTTGAAACATGCTTGCTTGGCTAATTTCTAGCCAAATTTCCAATGAATGTCTCCCCTCCTCCTGCCCGCGCGTGCTCCACATCCTCACACACTCAGCCTTAACTTACACACGCGCGGGCTTGGCAAGACGCACACGCAACATTTCAGGAGAGTGTGGGCTGACCAAGCCCCCACTCATTCCTTAGTCTCTAGCAAAGGCCTTGTGGATCTTGTAATCTTGGATCTCTTAACAAAAGCTGATCTTTTTGGTATTGCATTTCCGATTTTGTATGCAATGGTAAAAAGTTATACAAATCCTGAAACATTGATATATATATATATGTATTTATATATATATAAATCTTTATTTCAGACGCCAAGTTCCACATAAAATAACAGACATAGAGCTATAAAAAAGAGAGTAAAACAAAAACATAAAACATAGATAATACAGTGCATAAAAAGTATGAAGACTTTTGTGCCAATGTAGTCTTAAGTTCCAAGTAATCGATAGCAGCTCTTTAGAGGGTTGACCAGAGCCTCTACTATTCAGTTCTCAGACTTGTCCAGTCAACACATGAAACTGTAGTGTGGTTTGCACGGTTAAGATTAGCAATACTTAGTTTATAATAAAGTATAGTCGTTCTTGGGGGCACCACCTCTGATTCGTGAAAGGGACAGAGGAAACCTTGTTTAATAATATTGAATAATAGCACTCGTAATAATCAGTCTAATCTTAAGTAGGGAATTCTATGAAAGTAGAGCAGATCATATAACGTGAGAGATACGCGAGTATTATACACAATGATTTATTTAAGATAATGAAATTATAGTGAACACATACCAGATAAGTTATGGGTTAGTTGGGCTAAAGCAGTACAGTAGGCCTAAATTCTAATGAGAGCGCACTACACAATGGCTGCGTAGAGCGCGTGTGGAGGGGGAGGGGAGAGAGAGAGTGAGGAAGAGGTACAGAGGAAGAGGCTTCTATAGTAACAATGGACGATCAATAGCAACTGACCTAACGATGGTCAAGTTAAATCATTTGTAAAATACAATCAAACATCGACAATTCAATCACAACATGCCAATATGTCACAAGTAAGAAATATTGCAAATCGCAGTTACTTTTGTCGGTTTGAAGAACGGAGTCAATGGTTCGTTATATCCAACGAATAGGAAACGGAATCTCTCGTCAAAGTTCCGGGCGCAAAGTGAATATGCATGTTATGAGGTAAAGGTTAGGGAGTGACGCGTTCACCCCAAGTTAATCCTACGAACAAGCGGGGGTGATTGTAAGTTCGGCGATTTTATACTCCAAAGAACAGGGGGTCATCCGTGTGAAGGTGACCTCTCTCATTGGTCAGTTACTTCCACCTGGGCATCGTCTTGAGATCTGCCCAGAGGTGTGAAGTGGCTGATAGTTTAAATTCCATTATCTCAAATGTCCATGAAATGCTTAAACTTCAGAATAGAGCAATACAACGTTCATAACTGGTTTTGTTAGTATGATACAATTATTTTGATATCAAGATTGACTGATTTAACTATATCTGAAGGGGAGTTATAATCAAACATCAATTAAACATGTCTAGGTAAATGAGAAAACACACATTATAACACATCGACTACTGTCATTGAATTAGTGTCCATGAGCCATGTAGTCCTTGAGAAATATGTTCGTAAATCCACAAAAGAAAGTTCTCCCTTATACTCCATTGTCTGATACTGTGTGACCATGTGGTCTCTGTTCCTGACCCCATGCTGGGTCAGAGCTTTGAAGCATCTTCTGGGAGATAAGGACAAAGGGGGAAGGACCCTTCCCCCTTTTCGGGGGTAGGGGAAAGGTGTGGATGGTACCAAGCTTTGTCTGTTGACTCTCTGCTACATATCCCCCTGCTGGCAACGTCCGATGACTCGACGTCGTTGGGCTGTTGGCACGTAAGAAGAGCAGAGAAAAGACAAACACGACAGTACGACAGCATTTCTACTGGACACATTGGCATGAGTGGACTCTAAACAAGGCAGGAATCAATGGGACTAACTTGGGTCCTATTAATAAGTTTCTCTAGGTTAAGGTTCTATGCTAAAAATGAAAGGAAGAAGAAAATTAATAGAGGAAAGAATAATAATTAAAAAAAGAAATAACAAAAAAAAAAAGAAGTGGAAGTGTGTGACTTCCTGGAGTCTTGGACTTCATGGGTGAGGGCTTAGGTAGTTTGTTTATGGGGTGTCTAGCTGTAAGACGTTCCTCGTTAGAAACTTCTAGCTTATCCAATTTTATTAGTTAGTAATTAGAATTGGGTCTGCTATTTTTTTTAGAGGGGTGTGTAATTTTATTTGATTGCAGTGGACCCATTTGAGGTGCGGGGTGCGTTGCCCCTTTTTAATTTTTATTCGGTAGGCCACTGGCGAGAGTTTGTCTACTATCTCATAGGGGCCTGAACAATTTGGGAGGAACTTCTTTGAGACCCCAACCGGTTTGGTGAAGTTGTAGTCACTGCAGATCACAAAGGTTTTTAGGTTATTTTCAGCGGCTTGCTGAACCGTGATGAGGATTCCAGCTAATTCTGCATATTGGCTGGTTTTAGTTCCAAGCTGGATCTGTTGGGTCTTGAGGTTGGGATCGTTTTCCCAGGTTATTCCCACTCCAGCTTGGACATATTTTTCATGATGGACGGAACATCCATCAACGAATGCTGTTGGTAAGCCATCGCAGGTGTTCTCATCGAAGTAGTGGTGATTTGACGGTGGTGGAGGTGGTGCAGCGGTGATTGTTGGCGATTCCACGGAGGTGTCCTCCCTGACACAATGTTGGCACGTAGTCAGGCCTTGGCCTAGGGACATTTTGTTGTTTTGTCCCTACTTGACTTCGACGTCATAGCCTTGGAAGGCCATCATCCAGGTGGCTATTCGGCTGTTGGAAACCCTTCCTTCACGTAGTCTTTGGCTGTTGAGGAAGGTGACCGGTTGGTGGCATGTTTCGATGATAATCTTCTGCCCTCCGACATAGTTCCGGAAATGTTCTACTGCCCACACCGTGGACAGCAACGCTTTCTCGCAGTCTGAGAACTTGTCTTCCACCATGCTGAGATTTTTTCTTGCGTAGGCGACAATACGTTTGTCTTTATCATAGATTTGGTATAAACCTGCACTCATGCAGTGTTTGGAAAATCCAGCCTCCAAGTGGTACTCTTTGTCTTTGTTGGGGTAGGCCAGACATGGAGCAGTGCACAGCCGGTGTTTGAGTTCAATCATCGCCGCGCTGTGTTGTTCACTCCAGTGGAAGTTTGTTTCTTTTTGGAGGAGTGAGTTTAGGGGTTTGGAGATGTCTGCATAGTTCTCAATGAATTGCCTTGAGTAGTTGCAGATTCCTAGGAAGCTTCGTAGTTCCAATATGTCTGCCGGCGTTTTTATGTTCTGTATCGCTTCAATTCTGGTCGATTGGGGCTCAATCCCATTGGGTCCTACTAGGAGGCCAACGTAGTTCACCTTTTTCCTCCCCCATTGTCCTTTCGACAGGGCAAGCTTTGCTCCTGCTTGGGAGAGTTGTGAGAGGGCATGGTCAATTTTCTGAAGGTGGTCTGACCATGACTGGCTTCGCATCAGAATGTCATCCACGTAGATTAGGTTGCCTCTGGTGGCTGCGTCAGGCATTGCCTTGTGCAAGAAGATATTGAACTCTGCGGGTGAGTTGGAGTATCCGAAGGGGCATCTGTTGAAAGTGAATTGGCGGTTTGCGAACGAGAAGGCCAGTTTGTGTTGGTCTCCTGGGTCCACTTTCATTGTCCAGAACCCGTTGGCAACATCAACTGTTGAGAAGTATTGTGCTTGAGAGATCTTGGCCAATTCTTGGTCAAGATGGATCATTGGCCATCGCGACAACGGGACTTGCTTGTTGAGTTGTCGATAGTCAATGGTGAGCCTCCATTTTCCAGTAGGCTTGAGCACCGGCCACAGGGGGGCGTTGTAGGTGCTATTGCATTCTCTAATGATCTGTTTCTGTAACAGTGAGTCGATGATTTCTTGTACTGAGTCGTAAGCAGCCAGTGGGATTTTGTACTGCCGTACAAACGTTGGGGCCGCGTTTGGATCCGTGGGGATGCGAACAGTGTGGATGTCTGTTGCTCCACAATTCAAGGAATCCTTGGAGAAGATTGCACTGTGCTTGTAGAACAGCTGTCTCAGCTGTTGTCTCTGTGTGTCCTCTTCCAAGGCATCAGCTTTTCCCAGCTGTTGTATCACTTCTGTTTCGAAGCCAGGGTAGGGCTCTGTGCCTGGCTTGTTGTCCGCGAGTAGCGGTGGTCTCTTCCGGGGGTTGTGCCACTTCGTCACAGCTGGGGTGCTTCTTCTGGGATACTTGTCGACCAAAGTAGGTCTTCCTACTTTCTGCCCTCTCATCCAGTTTGCATCATGTGACTTCTTTTAGACCTGTGACGCTTCTCGTCGCAGGTGGGTTTCTGCTGGCATCCGACGGTCATGGCGTTTTGCTAATTCTTTTCGACCCTTTTTTCTTGATGGTTGAGTGGCGTAGCTCTGGGGCGGTCTGGAGTGGCCATCTAACCCATGGATCGGGTCCTCTTCTGAGAGATGTGGATCAGACGTGGGATGTCCCCCCCCTCCCACTGTGAAGACTGTGTTCTGGACTTCAGGGTGAGGCAGTGGATAAGGCTTCTTGACGTGGGTCCACAACTGGTTTTGGTTGAAGTCAAGGAGGGGTTCCTTTCTGTTGAGTAGATTGTGTCCAATCAGCAGTTTTTCGGTCTCAAGCGAAGAGACATGGATGGGGTGGATTAGGTGCATTTCCCCAAGTGTTTGCTTCAAGTACAGAGTCTCTGTGAATGGAGCTTTGTTTTGGGTGAAGCCTGTGATGTTGAATTCGCTATCTTCACTGTTAATCCATCTTCTGTGTGAGCTAGCTATTCCTTTTAGCTGGGCGGCCAAGGTGGGTGCAATTAGGCAGAGTTCTGCACCCGTGTCCAGCGATCCTTTACCGGGCACTTCATCTTCAAGTGTGACGGAGGCATAGCTTCGGTTAGCTCCTTCTTTCGCTTCGAGGGCATCTTTGAAGGTCAATTCCTGTCGTATTAGCTGTGTTTCCTGTTCCGTTAGCTGTGTTTTAGCTTTTTCCAGTTCTTCGACTAGGTCGCTGGTTTCCTGGTCCTCTTCCAGTCGTTTTCGTCTGTCTTGTTCCCTTTCTTTCGCCTCGAGGGCATCTCTGAGGGATCTTTCTTGTTGCGTTAGCTGAGTCTTAGCGTCTTCTAGTTCTTCGGCTAAACTGCTGGCTTCCTGTTCTCTTTCTTCTGCTTCGAGGGCATCTTTGAGGGATCTTTCTTGTTGCGTTAGCTGAGTCTTAGCGTCTTCTAGTTCTTCGGCTAAACTGCTGGCTTCCTGTTCTCTTTCTTCTCGTCGGTCCTGTTCCATCGCTTTTGCTTTGAGGGCCTGTTTGAGGGATATTTCCTGTTGTATTAGGTTTGTTTTAGCCCTCTCCAGTTCTCCAGTCAGGTCGCTTGCTTCTTGTTCCAATTGTTCCCGGCGCTGTCGTTCACTTTCTGTCACTTTGAGAGCCTCTTCTTGATCTCGGAGAGCTTGTGCCCATTGTGTTTTGACATCCGCAATTGATAACCTGAGTTGTGCAGCATAGTTTAGACCGAGGCTGGATATGCATTTGATGGTTTGGGACTTGTTCAATGGTTGGCCCACATTTTCTGCGACCACTTCCAGGGTTTTCAATGCGATCCCCTCAAACGGTAGATCGGTTAGGGTTTCTACATAGTTTGGGTTTTCTTTTTCTGACAGGTAGACCATCAATTTCTCAGCTTCCGTGAGGTGAGACATGTTTAGTTAACTAGGGATTGGTTTGGCTAATGGAGGTTATTAACACAATGCTATTGTGGTAAAGTTCTTAGGCACTCATTTTGTAGTGTTGTTTTTTTTTGTAAAAAAAAAAAAAATGGTTTTAATAGAAATTAGATTTATATTAACTTTAAATCCGAAATTAATATTCAAAGATTAACAATCCAAAAGTGAAATTAATATTCAAATTAAAAATTAATATTAAGGTTATAATCGCAGATCAAATTGCAGATAATAAACCAAATTCCTGCTGCATCTATAATGTAGCTTTAAATTGGGCAAGGTTTTACATTAATGTCGAATTGAATGTAAGACAGTGAAGCTTCTTTTCGAAGGCGTAGGTTTATCAATTTAAGAATAGTTTAACAATTTGTGACAGTAAGAGCTGCGTTGTTCGGCTACTTCCAAACAAAAGTCCTTTTGGACTGATCGCAGATAAAGTGGGCAAACTAAAAATAATACACTTTACGTTAAATTATTGTTTAGTGACTGTGTTAAAATTGGATACTGATGAGGGGCAAATAGGATTACAGTTCAGATGGTCAATAGCGCCGATATTCTGACAACATCCACTTTTAAGTGCGCGGAATGAAATCAAATTACAAGTCTTGCTGACGAAGCGTAACTATTTCCGGTTAAGCAAGCAATAAAAGTCTTTAAATTACAGCGACCCACTGTCTCAATAATTATTTTACTGGTACTTTATTGATTCTAAAAAGTTGAGTGTTTACATTAATGTTGAATTACATGCAAAACAAAGTGAAGCTTTTTCGAAAAGCTGGGTTAATCAATGACGAATTGCTTAACAATATTGAAGCATTTAGCTTAGTAAAGGACTGCAAAGTCTCTTTCAAAATAAAAGTCCTGTAGGACAAAACCGCATGTTTGTTTACTGGAACAACTTATCAGTTTCAAGGGTAATTCGCTTAACCCAAAATAGGAAACACTACTAAGATACACCTTTTAGAAGCGTGTATGGTACCAATATAAGTAGTGGTTATGACCCGTTAAAAGGTTCTTATGCCTTCTCTTGGAAGCGCAGCCTTTAGATTTACAAAATGAAATGAGACGGGACGCCGTGTCACTGCGCACGCGCGTACCTTCGCACAACTTTTAGCTCAAAGCTAGATAGCAACCACAAACATTCAGTTGTTACGAAAAAAACCAATTCAATCAGTACACAGCACAGTATTCAAACAGTGTTTAAAACTGTAGCTATTTGGGGAATAGTTAAATACAACGGACGTTAATTTAACCAAAAGGGTGGGAGGGTGGGTTCTGTTTCAGACGGAAGATGTATCTCAAGTTATAAATCGCTCATTTCAATCTGTTTCAAAGCCTCGCACGGGGCTCCAGTATGTAGTGTGGTTTGCACGGTTAAGATTAGCAATACTTAGTTTATAATAAAGTATAGTCGTTCTTGGGGGCACCACCTCTGATTCGTGAAAGGGACAGAGGAAACCTTGTTTAATAATATTGAATAATAGCACTCGTAATAATCAGTCTAATCTTAAGTAGGGAATTCTATGAAAGTAGAGCAGATCATATAACGTGAGAGATACGCGAGTATTATACACAATGATTTATTTAAGATAATGAAATTATAGTGAACACATACCAGATAAGTTATGGGTTAGTTGGGCTAAAGCAGTACAGTAGGCCTAAATTCTAATGAGAGCGCACTACACAATGGCTGCGTAGAGCGCGTGTGGAGGGGGAGGGGAGAGAGAGAGTGAGGAAGAGGTACAGAGGAAGAGGCTTCTATAGTAACAATGGACGATCAATAGCAACTGACCTAACGATGGTCAAGTTAAATCATTTGTAAAATACAATCAAACATCGACAATTCAATCACAACATGCCAATATGTCACAAGTAAGAAATATTGCAAATCGCAGTTACTTTTGTCGGTTTGAAGAACGGAGTCAATGGTTCGTTATATCCAACGAATAGGAAACGGAATCTCTCGTCAAAGTTCCGGGCGCAAAGTGAATATGCAGGTTATGAGGTAAAGGTTAGGGAGTGACGCGTTCACCCCAAGTTAATCCTACGAACAAGCGGGGGTGATTGTAAGTTCGGCGATTTTATACTCCAAAGAACAGGGGGTCATCCGTGTGAAGGTGACCTCTCTCATTGGTCAGTTACTTCCACCTGGGCGTCGTCTTGAGATCTGCCCAGAGGTGTGAAGTGGCTGATAGTTTAAATTCCATTATCTCAAATGTCCATGAAATGCTTAAACTTCAGAATAGAGCAATACAACGTTCATAACTGGTTTTGTTAGTATGATACAATTATTTTGATATCAAGATTGACTGATTTAACTATATCTGAAGGGGAGTTATAATCAAACATCAATTAAACACGTTCTAGGTAAATGAGAAAACACACATTATAACACATCGACTACTGTCATTGAATTAGTGTCCATGAGCCATGTAGTCCTTGAGAAATATGTTCGTAAATCCACAAAAGAAAGTTCTCCCTTATACTCCATTGTCTGATACTGTGTGACCATGTGGTCTCTGTTCCTGACCCCATGCTGGGTCAGAGCTTTGAAGCATCTTCTGGGAGATAAGGACAAAGGGGGAAGGACCCTTCCCCCTTTTCGGGGGTAGGGGAAAGGTGTGGATGGTACCAAGCTTTGTCTGTTGACTCTCTGCTACAAAACCATACATCAGTTGTCTCAGGAGTGCCTTACAGGTTGGTACGTGCTTAGACAGAAACAACTGACCAGCACTATGCCACCTAGGCACATTAAGTAGCAATCTAAAAGCATCATTGAAACCATACATCAGTTGTCTCAGGATTGCCTTACAGGTTGGTACGTGCTTAGACACAAACAACTGACTAGCACTATGCCACCTTGGCACATTAAGTAGCAATCTAAAAGCATCATTGTAGGCTACTTTCAGTATCTGTATACTCCTTTTCCTGTACATAGACCACAAATGAGCAGTGTACAATGGTGTTATGTAGGTTCTAAACAGGGAACATTTAACTGAATCTGAGCACAAGGACGAAAACGTCCTTAATAACATACTGGCCTGAGAATATATTTTACAGCGCTGTTGATACATATCGTTGTCATCTGTCCAATCATCAGAAATTACATGGCCCAGATATTTTATTTCCTCACAAACACCAAGGGGACTGCCAGATAAATAAAATGTAGGGAAGGTTAATTTCCTGTCCTGATTACTTCTGACTATCATTATGTGGCTTTTCTTTGCATTATATTTTATATCATGATTTAAGCCATACTGAGAGCACACCCATAGCATCTGTTGCAACAGGCTGAGTGGAACCAGATCATCTGCGTACATCAGATGATTGACAATAGATTCACCAACAAGACAGCCTGTATTTGTCTTATTCAGCTGGCTTGATAAGTCGTCCATATCCATATTAAACAAAAAGGGAAATCAAATTCCTCCTTGTCGAACTCCGTTACCAACATGGAAAGGAGCTGATACAACATTGTCCCATTTAACATGAAGAGTTTGATTGGCATACCAGAACACCAAAATCCTCACAAGAGGTTTAGGGACACCTCTCGCTATTAGCTTCATAAACAGTTTTTCATGACAAATTCAATCGAAAGCTTTGTAAGCATCAATAAAGCATAAAAATACAGATGAATTAAGACTTGTGTACCTGAAACAATCTCCTTCAGAGCATAGATACAGATATCAGTACCATGTTTTCTTTTAAAACCAAACTGATTGTCTGCAGTCAGAATATACATTTCCAATTTCAATCAAATAATTCTCTCAAACACTTTAGACAAGATACTGGCCAATGCAATGGGTCGATAGTTGTCTATGCTGTTCAGTTTACCAGCCTTATCTTTAAAAACAGGCACTAACAGTACTGACATCATAGAGTTCGGTAGAACACCATGAACCATAATTCCAGTGAGACACATGGCTAGAAATGGACTGAGTCTATAACTGGCATTTTTTAGATGCTCTGCAGAAATGCAATCCATACCACAAGCTTTGTTGTTGTCTAGCATGTGGATGGCATCATAAATATCTACTGATCTAACTATCAAGTCTGCAGAAATACCTTTGTATTTGTTATCAATTCTCACTGTGTTACTTTTAACACAATTAAATAGTTTACTGTAGTGCTCATGCCATAGATCAGCAATCTTCTCTGGACAACTAACCCCTTTGATATCAGAAGGGAGGGGAGTTCTGTTATTATTTATGATCTTGACCTCCTTCCAGAAGTCAGTAAGATTGTTATTCTGCATCTTTCTGGCCAGCGAGTCTGCTCTCATTGTGTTTTCATTTCTCTTAATGAAACAAGTGCATATTTAAATCTAGCATTTGTGAGGTTTTTGTTATCAAGCAGCACTCCCTGTCTGGGTCTGCCTGCCTCTGACCAGACTCTAAAGGCTTCTCTAGCAGCAGCATGTTGCTCAGACACAAACTCATTCCAGACAGGCCGTGCGTTAGGGACCTTACTCTTGTGATTAATAAAAGGTTCACTGGAAGCATAAAGACATTTGACAATATCATCATACATGGCACAGAGGTTTTCAGCATGATGTTTATCCTTGCAGTTCATATCCGTGCACATTAGGGCATCCCTAGAAAATGCAACATCACTATGTAAGCTGTCAGTTAATAGAGAATATCTGTGCATAACCTCTTTGGTCAATTTTGACCAGTCCAGTTTTCTTGGGGGGCCAGCAACAAGGGTACACTCTCAACATTTAGCAGCATAGCAACTGGTATGTGATCAGTGGTGGCCAGCCCATAACACATCTCTATACTTTCCAGTGAGTCATGAGCATCGGCTGTGGTTACAATATGGTCTATCCAGGAAGTTGTGTGCCACGTTTCACTTATATAGGTAAAACTTGTATCAGGCAATAACGCTTGATATAATTAATTTAGTTTCATTACAGAACTGCTGCAGATGTTGTGCGAATAAACACTTATCTGACATGTCAGCATTAAAATCACCCATGACATAGACACAACATGAACTATTGTCCTCTATGAAGGACTGAATAAAAGCTAACCTGTTCTGAAATTCATCCTCATGGTCATAGGATTCATATGGTGTGTACACATTTGCAATAGTAAATTTATTTTCATTGTGATTAAACTCCAACCCAATAGCCCAGTCAACGTTAAGCCACACCACCTTTACCGTTGGGTCATATTTTATGTTCCACAGTATAGCTACACCACCAGCTATCCTCCCACAAACCATTCTCATGCTGAGATCGGTAGTGGACTCTCCAGCACCATGAAACATCTTGTGTAGGGAGTTCAATTTGTCCAGATCTTGCTTGGCCATCCAGGTTTCTTGAAGGCAGACAATGTCACTCTCGTCCAGCAATGTGTCCACCACCAAACGTCTTGATCTATCAGCAGCAGTATGTCCTACTCGGAGGCCACGAGCGTTGTAGGATACAACCCGCATTAATGATCTACCACGGACCCATCAGGGCAGCTGGCCGGTGTGTCTGTCCCCCTGGTCTCTACATATAGGCCTACATTCATCCCAGCATCATGACTGAGCTGAAGCTCGGTACCCTGAGAGCGGGGGGTATGCTCTGGTCGAGCTTTTTTGAAAGTATAGACCAAGGGTAATTACCACACCACAACTGTCCCACCATTACCCATAGGTGGCGCTACATTCCACGCCCTAAAGCACAAAGGCTTTCTGGAATGGATAGGCTAACCAAGCCCCCACCCTTCACTCCTTGGGTTGAAATAAAGGCCCTTGTGGATCTTGATGGTATTATATTTCAGATTTGGTATCCCATTGGTAATTCTGCAGCATAGATTTTTCTATACAGTTCCAATTTGTCAAGAATATACATTTTTCAATGGTTCGCAATGTTTGGAGGAATCCGCCATTACTGCTTGCAGTTATATTTATTAGGATTCCTCCGTCAGGAGGAAACCTATTGTTATTGTTAGTTTTATTATTATTATTATTATTATTCTTGTTCCATGGAAGTCAATGGCAGCACCTAGAACACTTCGACAACTTTTTGTGAAATTTGGCACACTCATTAAGGACAGTTGATTCTATACCTACACCAAGTTTCATGTCTCCCATTAGACCACTCCAGCGCCACCAACGGGTCAAAGTTGGACTTGTGTTTACACACGCAACTTTTGAACCGTATGACCCCTTTTCAAAAATGAGGTACCATTGGATTCCCTGGTTCAAGCCGAGTTCAACGCACCCCATGGCGTCAATTTCCGGTTATATAGATTTTCCGCTACTTCCGGTTTTATCAAAAACCTTTGAAAGCCTACTCCTCCTACAATTTTTGTCATATCTTCTTCAAAGTTACCAGAGATGATCTTCAGACCAAGCCTCACAAAAGTTATCGAAAAGAATTTTGATCCTCACAACCGTTTGTCCGGTACAGCCAATCAAATTCATCAGAAAAGCCGCCAAACAGGATGTGAAGTCATGTCTCAGCAAATCTTTGAGATATCAACACGAAACTTGGTATATCGATGGAAGACACTACAACATGTTACCGTGTGCAAAGGCAACTTCATATCTCCAAAAATGATTGATATAAAGCAAATTGAACTTATCGCTAACGCTAAAATAATGCTTTACACATCAGCCAGTCAAAAACTGATACTCTGATTCAATCACAAGTTCATATGAAGACTCTTGAGAATGTTTATAACACAAATCTGTGAAAAAGTTGACTGTAAGATCAAATGTCGATTTTTGGTGAATATTTGAAACATGCTTGCTTGGCTAATTTCTAGCCAAATTTCCAATGAATGTCTCCCCTCCTCCTGCCCGCGCGTGCTCCACATCCTCACACACTCAGCCTTAACTTACACACGCGCGGGCTTGGCAAGACGCACACGCAACATTTCAGGAGAGTGTGGGCTGACCAAGCCCCCACTCATTCCTTGGTTTCTAGCAAAGGCCTTGTGGATCTTGTAATCTTGGATCTCTTAACAAAAGCTGATCTTTTTAGTATTGCATTTCCGATTTTGTATGCAATGGTAAAAAGTTATACAAATCCTGAAACATTGATATATATATATATGTATTTATATATATATAAATCTTTATTTCAGACGCCAAGTTCCACATAAAATAACAGACAGAGCTATAAAAAAGAGAGTAAAACGAAAACATAAAACATAGATAATACAGTGCATAAAAAGTATGAAGACTTTTGTGCCAATGTAGTTCCAAGTAATCGATGGCAGCTCTTTAGAGGGTTGACCAGAGCCTCTACTATTCAGTTCTCAGACTTGTCCAGTCGACACATGAAACCATACATCAGTTGTCTCAGGAGTGCCTTACAGGTTGGTACGTGCTTAGACAGAAACAACTGACCAGCACTATGCCACCTAGGCACATTAAGTAGCAATCTAAAAGCATCATTGAAACCATACATCAGTTGTCTCAGGATTGCCTTACAGGTTGGTACGTGCTTAGACACAAACAACTGACTAGCACTATGCCACCTTGGCACATTAAGTAGCAATCTAAAAGCACCATTGTAGGCTACTTTCAGTATCTGTATACTCCTTTACCTGTACATAGACCACAAATGAGCAGTGTACAATGGTGTTATGTAGGTTCTAAACAGGGAACATTAAACTGAATCTGAGCACATAGAAAACGTCCTTAATAACATACTGGCCTGAGAATATATTTTACAGCGCTGTTGATGCATATCGTTGTCATCTGTCCAATCATCAGAAATGACATGGCAGATATTTTATTTCCTCACAAACACCAAGGGGACTGCCAGATAAATAAAAGGTAGGGAAGGTTAATTCCCTGTCCTGATTACTTCTGACTATCATTATGTGGCTTTTTTTTGCATTATATTTTATATCATGATCTAAGCCATACTGAGAGCACACCCATAGCATCTGTTGCAACAGGCTGAGTGGAACCAGATCATCTGCGTACATCAGATGATTGACAATAGATTCACCAACAAGACAGCCTGTATTTGTCTTATTCAGCTGGCTTGATAAGTCGTCCATATCCATATTAAACAAAAAGGGAAATCAAATTCCTCCTTGTCGAACTCCGTTAAGGAGCTGATACAACATTGTCCCATTTAACATGAAAAGTTTGATTGGCATACCAGAACACCAAAATCCTCACAAGAGGTTTAGGGACACCTCTCGCTATTAGCTTCATAAACAGTTTTTCATGACAAATTCGATCGAAAGCTTTGTAAGCATCAATAAAGCATAAAAATACAGATTAATTAAGACTTGTGTACCTGAGACAATCTCCTTCAGAGCATAGATACAGAGATCAGTACCATGTTTTCTTTTAAAACCAAACTGATTGTCTGCAGTCAGAATATACATTTCCAATTTAGCTACCTAAACTGTCCAAGCAACCAGAACTGGTATATCATCTTGTTAGCAAATCAAATTGTTCATAACAGGATCATGTGTCAAGAAGCTAGACTACAAGCTTCCGGCTCCGAAATAACAGTAATACAAGGCTGCTGAGCTTTAAATAAATATTGTCAAACCCTGTCAAAAGTAACATATAAAATTTGAGTGAGAGGTTGTTTTTAACATCTGATTGTATAATGTGTTGCAGTTGGAGAGTGTAAGCTGTGTTGTTTCTAATACTTGTTGAGTGTACTGTAGACTGAACTGGCTGGTGAAGAGACCATGAGCTGGCTGATGATGGGAGACTGAGCTGGCTGGAGATGGTAGCCCGATCTGACTGGAGATGGTAGACTGATTTGGGATGGGAGATTTAGCTGACTAGTCCCTGAAGCTATTGAAATGGTACTTTGCCTCTGAAGCAACCTAATCCCTACCACGGATATACAGTCAGAGGTTTTCATCCATTTGCCTGTCAGCAGAAACTAGCAACTTGCCAGCTATGTGTGTATCACACACTATACATTTGAGACACGGACTGTCTCTCCACCTTCAAGAGAAGGCTCAAGACGAACTTGTTCCGGGAGTACAATGGTACTTAAGAATGGTTTGCTGAACCCAACGCAAGTTTCCTCAAGGATCACAATGACTCTTGCTTAGACTGTTGCTCTTGTTGGTTAGTGGTAGCTGATTTAAACTGTTGTATTCTATTTGAGTTATTCCTATTTGTAATGCTTTCCTACAGGTACACTTGCACTTAGAGATTAATGTTATGTAATTTTAACTTGTTTAACTACATGCTCTTATGGTTTCTTCCCTTTAGCACTATTTTTTGGTTGTTCACAATATGTACTTCTTGTTTTTGACTACTTGCAATGCTGTGGGGCTATCTTGTTATTATCAGTGACCTATGCACTTTGTAAAGCTCTCTCTTGGAAGTCGCTTTGGATAAAAGCGTCTGCTAAATGAATAAATGTAATGTAAATGTACATTTTTACTTAGTCTCTTTCTGCTAAATGTTCGTTTGGTGTATTTTTCCCTTTTGCATATAATGTTGAATGGGATGTCTAGTTCACTGTGATACACCAACTCTGGTAAGGCTTGAGCATAGGGCTCGAATTGTAGTTGCTTCCTCAGGGAAAGGTTCCCTTTAGGGCTTGTATCTTTGTGTATTACAAGACAAAAGTGAAGGAAAGAAAGTAGTTATTTTAAATCAGATCATTTCTTGAACTATATATTTAGTTATTATAAATAATATTCACATAAAATGCACTTCCAATTAATAATATAGCCTAACAAATATGCTCGTTCAAGTGTAATGTTGCTATGCTTCTTTACGGAATACCTGAATAATACAATTGTTTGACTTGTTTTTATGCATTTGAAGGTCTGTCACCCACTGACAGTATTACCGGCTCACCAAAATGCATGTGAATGTTTACGTCCTACGTTGAATATTGGGGTACACGATTGGTGGATGTTATGAAGGTGTCACGTATATGAGCTCTGATTGGATGCGGACTATAGGTGTCCTGAAAACTTGCCTGTGTCGATAAAGAAACAAAATGTTTGTTCGTTGAAAAATGTGCAGTAACTGGACATGCAAACACGTTGTAAAAGGGTTGAAGGAAAGTATTAAAGCGACACAGAAAAATCCTGCTCCTCTATCGCGAGGGATCGTTCTAATGCACGATTTTGAGCTTCAGCACTCCACCTTCAGGACCCAAACAAGAAGACTTATTTCATCTCTGAAGACCTGAAGACAACTAGCGTTACTACTGCAGCCCTTTTCATTTTCCTTGTTGCACTATTTGACCGTGAGTAATCATTACATATAACGACAGTAGCCTACAAAACATGTATCTTAGCGTTATTATATGTATGATAATTGGAAGACTATTTGATATAGTTTTAAGGCGTGTTATTAGCTAACAAGATATTAGCTAATTTGAGCTAGGCTAGGTGAGCTAAGGATTTCTTTGTTTACAGTATGTATTGCAGGCTTGCAAGCTATAAAACTTTTAACATTATTGTCATGTTACGCTGTGGGACCGACATTCGAACGATCACATATTGTGACGCTGCTCATTAACGGGTTACGTTCTACAGTACGTTTGTAACTTGTTTGGTAAGATAGCTGTAGTGCTAGCCGTAGCCTAGTGCTAATTGGTTTGAGAAACAGTCATTTTAGAAGGTGTCCGGATAATTTAACTCAAACATTGTGACCAAGGATAGTGCTAACAAAGTGTTAAATAACTCTCGATTTTGTGGAAAATAGAAAACATTTAAGCGAACGTTTGAAGTCGGTCTGAAAGTGGTTAAGAAGTATCAGCGGAAATTCCAGGAATTATTTCATTGTTTGTTCTCGAAACTATATAGCGAAATTTTAAACAAATATGTAGACACATACCCCTTAATGCTATTAAAAGGTCAAGGGCTCGTACTAATGTAACATTTTATCTATATATACACAAATTTGTTTTTATAGTCTTCAATCTATCTGCTTCTTAATATCTACAGACTTACATTCGAATGTACACAGTTGAAATAGAATACAGGGAAATATTGGATGTGTAAAGTAAAAAGAGGTTGGTGTCTTGAGAATTCAAACCATCTTATCATGTTCTTAAAGGTCTGTATACTAGAACTGTTGAGCATGAAGTTACAATTATTTAAGATTATGAAATAGTTGTTCAGTAGTGTGGTATGTGGCTTTTTATAGTTGTGATTTTTTCTGTATTTTTTAGATGCCACGTTCCAGCAAACGTTCTACAGCGGCCAAGAAGAACTGGGCTCGTTCAGATGACCAAGGGTCCACTTTCGAGGTTAGAAAAATGAATGTGAATGGTTGAATGAGGATTCTTAACATCACTGTTACATTTTTCAATGGTTCGCAATGTTTGGAGGAATCCGCCATTACTGCTTGCAGTTATATTTATTATTATTATTCTTGTTCCATGGAAGTCAATGGCAGCCCCTAGAACCCTTCGACAACTTTTTGTGAAATTTGGCACACTCATTAAGGACAGTTGATTCTATACCTACACCAAGTTTCATGTCTCCCATTAGACCACTCCAGCGCCACCAACGGGTCAAAGTTGGACTTGTGTTTACACACGCAACTTTTGAACCGTATGACCCATTTTCAAAAATGAGGTACCTTTGGATTCCCTGGATCAAGCCGAGTTCAATGCACACCATGGCGTCAATTTCCGGTTATATAGATTTTCCGCTATTTCCGGTTTTATCAAAAACCTTTGAAAGCCTACTCCTCCTACAATTTTTGTCATATCTTTTTCAAAGTTACCAGAGATGATCTTCAGACCAAGCCTCACAAAAGTTATCGAAAAGAATTTTTATCCTCACAACCGTTTGTCCGTTACAGCCAATCAAATTCATCAGAAAAGCCGCCAAACAGGATGTGAAGTCATGTCTCAGCAAATCTTTGAGATATCAACACGAAACTTGGTATATCGATGGAAGACACTACAACATGTTACCGTGTGCAAAGGCAACTTCATATCTCCAAAAATGATTGATATAAAGCAAATTGAACTTATCGCTAACGCTAAAATAATGCTTTACACATCAGCCAGTCAAAAACTGATACTCTGATTCAATCACAAGTTCATATGAAGACTCTTGAGAATGTTTATAACACAAATCTGTGAAAAAGTTGACTGTAAGATCAAAGGTCGATTTTTGGTGAATATTTGAAACATGCTTGCTTGGCTAATTTCTAGCCAAATTTCCAATGAATGTCTCCCCTCCTCCTGCCCGCGCGTGCTCCACATCCTCACACACTCAGCCTTAACTTACACACGCGCGGGCTTGGCAAGACGCACACGCAACATTTCAGGAGAGTGTGGGCTGACCAAGCCCCCACTCATTCCTTAGTCTTTAGCAAAGGCCTTGTGGATCTTGTAATCTTGGATCTCTTAACAAAAGCTGATCTTTTTGGTATTGCATTTCCGATTTTGTATGCAATGGTAAAAAGTTATACAAATCCTGAAACATTGATATATATATATATGTATTTATATATATATATATAAATCTTTATTTCAGATGCCAAGTTCCACATAAAATAACAGACATAGAGCTATAAAAAAGAGAGTAAAACAAAAACATAAAACATAGATAATACAGTGCATAAAAAGTATGAAGACTTTTGTGCCAATGTAGTCTTAAGTTCCAAGTAATCGATAGCAGCTCTTTAGAGGGTTGACCAGAGCCTCTACTATTCAGTTCTCAGACTTGTCCAGTCGACACATGAAACCGTACATCAGTTTTGTCAGGAGTGCCTTACAGGTTGGTAAGTGCTTTGACAGAAACAACTGACCAGCACTATGCCACCTAGGCACATTAAGTAGCAATCTAAAAGCATCATTGAAACCCTACATCAGTTGTCTCAGGATTGCCTTACAGGTTGGTACGTGCTTAGACACAAACAACTGACTAGCACTATGCCACCTTGGCACATTAAGTAGCAATCTAAAAGCATCATTGTAGGCTACTTTCAGTATCTGTATACTCCTTTTCCTGTACATAGACCACAAATGAGCAGTGTACAATGGTGTTATGTAGGTTCTAAACAGGGAACATTTAACTGAATCTGAGCACATAGAAAACGTCCTTAATAACATACTGGCCTGAGAATATATTTGACAGCGCTGTTGATACATATCGTTGTCATCTGTCCAATCATCAGAAATGACATGGCAGATATTTTATTTCCTCACAAACACCAAGGGGACTGCCAGATAAATAAAAGGTAGGGAAGGTTAATTTCCTGTCCTGATTACTTCTGACTATCATTATGTGGCTTTTCTTTGCATTATATTTTATATCATGATCTAAGCCATACTGAGAGCACACCCATAGCATCTGTTGCAACAGGCTGAGAGGAACCAGATCATCTGCGTACATCAGATGATTGACAATAGATTCACCAACAAGACAGCCTGTATTTGTCTTATTCAGCTGGCTTGATAAGTCGTCCATATCCATATTAAACAAAAAGGGAAATCAAATTCCTCCTTGTCGAACTCCGTTACCAACATGGAAAGGAGCTGATACAACATTGTCCCATTTAACATGAAAAGTTTGATTGGCATACCAGAACACCAAAATCCTCACAAGAGGTTTAGGGACACCTCTCGCTATTAGCTTCATAAACAGTTTTTCATGACAAATTCGATCGAAAGCTTTGTAAGCATCAATAAAGCATAAAAATACAGATGAATTAAGACTTGTGTACCTGAGACAATCTCCTTCAGAGCATAGATACAGAGATCAGTACCATGTTTTCTTTTAAAACCAAACTGATTTTCTGCAGTCAGAATATACATTTCCAATTTCAATCAAATAATTCTCTCAAACACTTTAGACAAGATACTGGCCAATGCAATGGGTCGATAGTTGTCTATGCTGTTCAGTTTACCAGCCTTATCTTTAACAACAGGCACTAACAGTACTGACATAATAGAGTTCGGTAGAACACCATGAACCATAATTCCAGTGAGACACATGGCTAGAAATGGACTGAGTCTATAACTGGCATTTTTTAGATGCTCTGCAGAAATGGAATCCATACCACAAGCTTTGTTGTTGTCTAGCATGTGGATGGCATCATAAATATCTACTGATCTAACTATCAAGTCTGCAGAGATACCTTTATATTCATTATCAATTCTCACTGTGTTACTTTGAACACAATTAAATAGTTTACTGTAGTGCTCATGCCATAGATCAGCAATCTTCTCTGGACAACTAACCCCTTTGATATCAGAAGGGAGGGGAGTTCTGTTATTATTTATGATCTTGACCTCCTTCCAGAAGTCAGTAAGATTGTTATTCTGCATCTTTCTGGCCAGCGAGTCTGCTCTCATTGTGTTTTCATTTCTCTTAATGAAACGAGTGCATATTTAAATCTAGCATTTGTGAGGTTTTTGTTATCAAGCAGCACTCTCTGTCTGGGTCTGCCTGCCTCTGACCAGACTCTAAAGGCTTCTCTAGCAGCAGCATGTTGCTCAGACACAAACTCATTCCAGACAGGCCGTGCGTTAGGGACCTTACTCTTGTGATTAATAAAACCTTCACTGAAAGCATAAAGACATTTGACAATATCATCATACATGGCACAGAGCTTTTCAGCATGATGTTTATCCTTGCAGTTCATATCCGTGCACATTAGGGCATCCCTAGAAAATGCAACATCATTATGTAAGCCATTCTCATGCTGAGATCGGTAGTGGACTCTCCAGCACCATGAAAGTTCTTGTGTAGGGAGTTCAATTTGTCCAGATCTTGCTTGGTCATCCAGGTTTCTTGAAGGCAGACAATGTCACTCTCGTCCAGCAATGTGTCCACCACCAAACGTCTTGATCTATCAGCAGCAGTATGTCCTACTCGGAGGCCACGAGCGTTGTAGGATACAACCCGCATTAATGATCTACCACGGACCCATCAGGGCAGCTGGCCGGTGTGTCTGTCTCCCTGGTCTCTACATATAGGCCTACATTCATCCCAGCATCATGACTGAGCTGAAGCTCGGTACCCTGAGAGCGGGGGGTATTCTCTGGTCGAGCTTTTTTGAAAGTATAGACCAAGGGTAATTACCAAACCACAACTGTCCCACCATTACCCATATGTGGCGCTACATTCCACGCCCTAAAGCACAAAGGCTTTCTGGAATGGATAGGCTAACCAAGCCCCCTCCCTTCACTCCTTGAGTTGAAATAAAGGCCCTTGTGGATCCTGGTGGTATTATATTTCAGATTTGGTATCCCATTGGTAATTCTGCAGCATAGATTTTTCTATACAGTTCCAATTTGTCAAGAATATACATTTTTCAATGGTTCGCAATGTTTGGAGGAATCCGCCATTACTGCTTGCAGTTATATTTAGGATTCCTCCGTCAGGAGGAAACCTATTGTTATTGTTAGTTTTATTATTATTATTATTATTATTCTTGTTCCATGGAAGTCAATGGCAGCCCCTAGAACCCTTCGACAACTTTTTGTGAAATTTGGCACAGTCATTAAGGACAGTTGATTCTATACCTACACCAAGTTTCATGTCTCCCATTAGACCACTCCAGCGCCACCAACGGGTCAAAGTTGGACTTGTGTTTACACACGCAACTTTTGAACCGTATGACCCATTTTCAAAAATGAGGTACCATTGGATTCCCTGGTTCAAGCCGAGTTCAACGCACCCCATGGCGTCAATTTCCGGTTATATGGATTTTCCGCTACTTCCGGTTTTATCAAAAACCTTTGAAAGCCTACTCCTCCTACAATTTTTGTCATATCTTCTTCAAAGTTACCAGAGATGATCTTCAGACCAAGCCTCACAAAAGTTATCGAAAATAATTTTAATCCTCACAACCATTTGTCCGTTACAACCAATCAAATTCATCAGAAAAGCCGCCAAACAGGATGTGAAGTCATGTCTCAGCAAATCTTTGAGATATCAACACGAAACTTGGTATATCGATGGAAGACACTACAACATGTTACCGTGTGCAAAGGCAACTTCATATCTCCAAAAATGATTGATATAAAGCAAATTGAACTTATCGATAACGCTAAAATAATGCTTTACACATCAGCCAGTCAAAAACTGATACTCTGATTCAATCACAAGTTCATATGAAGACTCTTGAGAATGTTTATAACACAAATCTGTGAAAAAGTTGACTGTAAGATCAAAGGTCGATTTTTGGTGAATATTTGAAACATGCTTGCTTGGCTAATTTCTAGCCAAATTTCCAATGAATGTCTCCCCTCCTCCTGCCCGCGCGTGCTCCACATCCTCACACACTCAGCCTTAACTTACACACGCGCGGGCTTGGCAAGACGCACACGCAACATTTCAGGAGAGTGTGGGCTGACCAAGCCCCCACTCATTCCTTGGTTTCTAGCCAAGGCCTTGTGGATCTTGTAATCTTGGATCTCTTAACAAAAGCTGATCTTTTTAGTATTGCATTTCCGATTTTGTATGCAATGGTAAAAAGTTATACAAATCCTGAAACATTGATATATATATATGTATTTATATATATATAAATCTTTATTTCAGACGCCAAGTTCCACATAAAATAACAGACATAGAGCTATAAAAAAGAGAGTAAAACGAAAACATAAAACATAGATAATACAGTGCATAAAAAGTATGAAGACTTTTGTGCCAATGTAGTCTTAAGTTCCAAGTAATCAATAGCAGCT